>NC_041371.1:4538196-4765696 GCF_900634415.1 Cottoperca gobio | reverse complement strand
ATATATATACACACCATACATATATAGATTATACACATATATACACCTCTATATATATATATATATATATATTATATCTATCTATAGATATATATTAGATATCTCTACACACACACAATATATATATATCTATAGAGAGATATATAGATAGAGAGAGAGAGATATATAGATATATATATACACCTATAGATATACCCACACACAGATACACACAGAGACACAACCACAATAGAGATAGATAGACACACCCAGAGATAGAGATAGAGAGATGAGATAGATATATATATATAGAGAATATAGACTATATATATATATCTATATATATATATACCCACTAGAGACATATAGGACAATATATATATATATATATATACACATATACATATATATATATATATATATATATATATATATATATATATATATATATATATGGGGTATAATCTACTACATTTCAGGGTCAAACATTGTACTTTTCTACTCCTCTATATTTATCTCACAGCTGGCTTCACAAAACATGATGAGCTTCTAAGATACAATAAATCATTTTGATAAGATCCATGACGGCAGATGAAACATCAGATTGTTGTAACGTCACTTTTCAATACATGAAAGAACATTGGGTGGTGATGGCGTAGTGGTCTAGTGGTATGCCTTCCAAACAAAACACCAGGAGGTTGTGAGTTCAATACCAGAGCTCCCAACATTGTTTTTTTTAAATTGCATCATCATCGTTTCGCTTTCTTCTTCTACGATCTTTTGATGGTACCCAGCTGGAGAATTAGCGCTACAAACTGTTTATCCCGACTTCTAATATTTGGAATTTGCGCCACGTTTCTCACAAGTACTCAATTAAATAACAATTTGTCACTCAAAGGAGGTAAAAGTCTTAAAATGAAATGTTGTTAGCACCTCTAAACTTCTCACATCGTTTCATTTGAACAATTTTAAGCTCCAAAAGTTAAACTGATCCGATAAACACTAAAAATGTTTCCTCTCCCAATAATCATCTCGGATTCAGCTTGTAATTAGAAAGAGATTAATTTACAAAACACTGCCGGATGTTACGAGTTCATGGAGTAATAAATGGAGACTTGCTAATAGCAGCTGTTAACAGTTCTTATAAATCGCTTCATTGCTTTGATCTTTAATGAAAACATGCGCTTTTCACAGGGAAGGAAACAACTGGCAGCACGACCAGCGTCACTTCCTGTTCATCCATCACAGACTCCATGTCCTGACCTCAGCTTTCCAACTGTTTTAAAACTTTATGATTCAATGGTTGGCTCAATCATATTTTATGGAGCAGGGATGTGTGTGTGGGGGTTAAGGATGCTCCTGACGGTGTTGCTCTCCAGAATCGAGGTGCTTTTCTTGAGGCTTCATAAATATACGGCAAAGCCGGCGACACGGGATGTGTGTCATGTCTTATGAAGCAGAGATGTGAAATAGTTCAGCTGTGGAACAGAGCGCACAGTCAGCAGAGGTGTTTGCAATACCTTCTCTTTCTCAATTACATTTTGTTTTCAGGAATACATTTGCGGTGCGACATAAATACAGTCAGACAACAACAACAACTTGAAGAACCGCGAGTAGCTCGTCTGAAGGTCACATGCCGAGTTGGCTCCCAGAGACTCAGACTTTCAAAAAGGCAAACTCTAATGTAATGAATCACAACGCTAATGTTAGCTGCCAGGGTAACGGCGATGCATTTGCTTAATGGTGACGCACCTGAGATGTGATAATAGCCAAACTGGTGATGGGGAACATTCGAGCGCGCGTCACGTTCACACAGGTTGATCTCCACAAGGAGAGAAATAATTCCTCACATCAGTAAATCGGCTGTGTGGAGGTTGTTTTCTTTCCATCAGGATGATGAGCCTCCCCCACAAACACCGGGCTCATTAGTCTAATCCGGAGAGTCTTCTGCCTAGCAGGAATTCATAAGAACACAAACAATGTGCGCATGCATGCTAACAGCCTTCTGTCGGGGGGGGGGGGGGCTGCTCCCACAACGTTTACCTCCTAATGAGGCCTGATCAGACTGTCACGTTACTGCACGCTGAAGGAAAGGTGAGCCACTCACACTCACACACACACACACACACACACACACACACACACACACACACACTACTAAGGGGAAAAGTCATTACTTTATAAACCATTAGGTAGTTTCATTTGGTGGTTCCCAACATAGGGTCTGGGCCCCTCCAGTGGGTCACCAGATACATTTGAAGAGTTGTAAGAGCATTAATAAAAAGGAAAGTTCTGCAACTCAAATCTGTGGGAATTATTTGGACTTTTCTCAAAACTTTTGCTTCTCAGTGAAGTCTTGAATAAATATTCCTCTTTGAGCCTCGAACAAATATTTAAAATGACTCAAAGTAAAAAGTTATGAAGGAAATAACTCTTTGATGGAGTTATTTTGAAAGGAGTCACACTTTGAGCAGAACATTAATATTAAAAGTAAAGAACAAGTCCACCGCTGCACAACCGAAGCTTTAAAACGGATATGAATTCCTGTGCAGTCGCCGCGGTTCCTCTGGGGTATTAGCGGAGCATCTGATGCCATCATCATCATCATCATCATCATCATCAAGGCTTCTGTTGCATTATTAACGAGATGATGATGGAGGACGAAATTAACACTGCGATTACGAGCCGAGGAAATGGAGTCATCTTCGGCTCATAAACAGACAGATACTCTTTTGCATTTCTGAAATGAGCCTCTGCATCTGTTATTTCCTGGTAATTGTAATCGCTGTAGCCAGCTGTCTTCACATCATTCTTCTTCACTGTTCACAGCTCAGCGTTGATATGCTTTGAAACTTACTGGAGTTTCAAAGCATTAACAGTGATTGTGGAGGAAATGTAGGTATTTACTGCGGGGACCGTTTCTGAACTTTCCATTAACCAAAGCAAATCGCTTAGATTTGAAACAACTGAACAAAAAAAGCGTTGAAGCAACTTCACTCGTCGTTCCTTTTGTTTATCTCGACTGCAAATAACTTCAAGTTTCAAGGGAGTTCCTCCATGAATGAAACGTTAATCCCTGCTGGCGAGATCACAGAGATACACAAGCGCTGTTCCAATTCTTTTAATGAGGAAATAATTAAAGTTGTTATCAGATTGTTTACATATAGCTGGCCAACAATTAACTTAATTAATTTATAAAGAAATTAGAACAACCTGCCTGTTGGCTCACTATGAGCACCAAAGCTTGATATCGAGTTTATTACCTCGAAGAATTGATTCTATAAAGAAGCTGTCGGGCTCTAATTCGTTTGTGTTGTTATTCGTTCAGCGCAGGTTCGTTTTGCTGTGCAGAAGCTCAACAGAGGACGGGACAAGGACTTACCAACAACACGTCTTCTGAGGCCGTGACAAACCTGCTGAACTCAGACGTAGCTTAGAATAATGTCAAGTATTCAAATTCATCTCATAATCTTTTTAAAAAAAAAAAAAAGTGGGAAAAGGCTGTGGTGGGCTTCTTTTCTTATTTGGCTGTTTTCAATGCAACCTGAATTTCTTGTGTCTCTGATTAATCTTTAAACAGAGAAACAAATAATTCATTTTTTCAGTCAACACAACACAATCTGCAGATTCAATTTTAAATGAATTCAACAACAACAACAGCCGGCAGCGGTAGCGGCAGCGGCAGCGGCAGCGGGAGCGGCAGCGGCAGCGGGAGCGGCAGCGGGAGCGGCAGCGGCAGCTCTGTGTTTCCTTCACAAACTCAACAATAGAGCGCTTTGCATTGCTCTGATTCACGCCTCTAACTTGCTTCTTCTCGATGGCGGTCGAGGCTCACGGGTATTGTAATAGCCGACATAGCAGAGGAAACGCGCCTGGCGAGGGTAGGCCAGCAACGGAGAGAGATCCTCCCACACCGAGCGGCCGTCCCTGAACCCCCCCAGGAGTAAAAAAAAAGAAGCCATTGTTCATGCCAAAATGATGATTTAAAAGATGTGATCATAAAACAAACCAATATAGTCATTAGAGGATAACGTTGAAAGAACCTTTTTAATGAGAATACAACATTGTGGAATAATCTCTGGAACCAGCAGCTTCACATTTTTACATTTTAACTGCAGGAAATTGAGAGGTCTTTTGAGATCGTGTTGAGCCAGCGAGGGTGACTCTGCCTCTAAAATCAATTTAGTCGTACTGACAATCATGGAAACTTCCACTGCTGACCTACATGTCACTGTGACCCACTTGCTACTGCTGAGGTTTGTCCAAGATCTGAAGGAAGTTCAAATCTGAGGCAAACACTATAATGTATACAAACCTCAATTCTCTAGGAAGACGGTGCCAGGGTGAGAGGTGCTGGACCTGCAGGCTAAAATATACTCTGAAAACAAACACACCAACACTCACTCCCACAGTGATCCACACGGTTTGAAGAAGCTGTACGGACAAATTCTATCCTCCACGCTCCTCAAATATCTATTTCCCTGTGCCGACTGTGTTCAACTCTGCTGTGGCAGCAAGGAACCAGTTTCAGACCAGAGAAGAGAAACAACAACCAGGAAAGACGACTCCAGACGGATGGACTCCTTCGCTTCAACTAACGATCGATTAACCAATCGTTTGGTCTATAAAATAACCCTTTCAAATGTCCGTCCCAGTTTCCTAAAACCCAAAGATATTCACTTTAATATGACATAAAATACTGAAAGAAAGAAAGAAGAGGCTAAAAACAGAATCTTCTTTCATTTTGGCATGAAAAATTACTTTAACGATTAATCGAATATCAAAAACGCGATTAGTCGACTAATCGTTTCAGCTCTTTAACGCACCAGGAGACAGATCTACTGTACAGATGATGCTACGAGTACATTAAGTATTTTATTCTCAAGCCAGCTTACTGTATCGAAAAACAAAACACAGGAGGCGTCAAAGTAAAAACTTTGTGTTTTATGCTACCTTCATGTCTTCAGTTATCGTCATTACGAGATTCTGACGCAGTTAAGACTCCGATATATCCAACATGGCAGATAATAACAAATACGGATTCCTCTCATCAGCCAAAGTCCAGGATCAGCTCTACTGTTGTGCAGAAGGCGGAGGTAAAACACCAGAAGAAGAGTTTGTGGAGTTTAGCGGTTTTGCTAGCGTTAACCAACAACTGGATAATAACTTGCATTATTGGACTACAGGCTCGTCTTTACAGGCTCTCACTCACATAACTCCCACATCCATACACATCATCAAACGCAGGAACGCTGAGGTTCACCTTCTGTAGAACATTTTCTGTTTTTGAAATCGCTGGAGCCCCTTTTTTCTGTCAGGAAAAGGAGAATGATGGCCGACTTCAGTGTAACTTCAGCTGACATTATGACAGAGGAGAAGAAGAGTCTACTTCTACAGCCTGACATTAAAACACTCGAGTCTCTGAACTCTACGGGAGAGATGAACACCATTCCTCCAAAACATCTCTTGGTCTTTTGATGCAGTGTAACATGTCACGCTAACATCTCCCACGGGTGTTCAATTGGGTTGAGATCTGGTGAAGGCCACAGCATATGATTCACACTACTCATTAAACCCTCCAGTGAGCTTTGATTTCATCAATTGAAGCATCTGCATTTGTTTCTGCACAAATTAAATGTCACATAAGCAAAACACTTCAATGCCACAGAAGGCGGTTTCTTCTTCTGAGGTTTCCTCTGAAACTTTAACTCAGTCATTTCTTATTTTACAAAAACAAAAACGTTGCCAACTCTTCCCTCCTTTGCTCCGCTTTTGGCCAAGAAGCTTCTTGTTTTGGCAAACCCCAGGCCTCCGCAATTAATAACCTTGGTATCCAATATGTTTCTAATCTGGGGGGGGGATGCTCACGGCATACAGAAAGCGTTTACGCAAAAACACAAGTAACAGTTTGATCATTCCCCTCTCCCACCATGGAGGACATGCTCATTAATCACGTCTAAAGAGCTGAGTAATGTCGCCCGCCGCGTAGGTCTGGGGAGCCGGAGGAAGGAAAAGCAAAGAAATTGGGTTTTATTGCGATGCTTCCTGCCAGCCGTCTCTTTGCATTTGCCCTCAACGATGCGGAAGCCAGCGGCGGCTCATCATCTATCTCCTGATGTTGTGCCAAAAGGTATCATCCATTTATCATAGCTTAACCTTTTCAGATTCTTCACAGGTCTCTCAGGGGCCAAATAAGGAGAGCGCCCCACAGGCTCCCGCTTACCAAGCACCAAAGGTTAAAACACGCAGAAGCATGAAATCACCATTCAGCTCGTGACACAGGTCTCCAGAAATTTCCCTCCACTTCCTTTATGTTGAAAATGTACGATTTCACCAGTGATTCCCTAACCACAGAATGCCAAAAGGCATCAAGTGTGAGATTACTGCATCGAGGGAATGCTTATCGAGAAGGCAGAGCCCCCCCCCCCACACACTTCCACCCTCCCACTCTTCATTCATAATTGCTTTCCAGGCCTGCATTGGAAAGAGCCTGAAGCTGTGTTATGTTTGGCGGGAGCAGAATGCACTGGAGATAAGTTGAAATCCAAGACTATGCCCCAATTGGGACCACTGCAGCATAACGAAATCACTATTCTCTTCTCTTCAGTCGAAACGCAGCATTTTTTAGTATTCCAACAAGGTCTCTGCATAAAAATATTGGTTATCTGGCGCTAATGTTATGTGCAGTTCCCATTATAATTTAAAACTCCAAATAGTAAAAAAAACATAAAGACAGACCTCACACACACACACAAGTTCATGCACACACACAGACCTGCAGACATCTCAAACACTGATAGTTTGCATAAAGGGAGTGAGGAGTCTTTTGCCACTAGAGCCTAATTGGAGAGTTTTCCGTTTCGCTATCCAGCTGGCTGATTGCATAGCAAAATCCTAATGATCGGTGAAAAATGGCTTTTGTTGCTTGGGAGAAAACCGCAGAAGATGTGGCTGTCTGAGATGAAATATTAAAATATCTCACTTCTCCAGCTGTCACTAAAGCTGTGGTTGGGAGAGGGGCGCCTTGTCATGTCTCCGTGGCACAGATGGCTTCGTTCTCCTTGGCTCCGAGCAGAGCGTACCTAGTCAAAAAAAAAAATAACGACTGTCCAGAGTCTGTGCAGAAGAATGTGCTTTGTGAATTTATGGTGGTAGCTCAGTGGGAGGGTCTGCAGCTGCACCACACAGCTCCTGGCATTGGTTGCTTTGGTCAGACGGTTCACTTCTTTGGTCCAGACTGAAAAGTCTCAACAGCTATTGGACGGATTGCTTTGAGACAAACCTAAATCGTCAAACAAACTTTGGTGATCATCTGACTTTTTAAATCAGACGCCACCAGCAGGACAAAGCTTTCAGATCTCAACATCTACTAAATCAGTTGGCATAAAGTTTGGTTCCTACCGACTTCCCCTGACCTTTCCTAAAGCACCACCACGAGTTGGACGTTTTGGTTTTCAGTAAAATGTATCAACAACTATTGGATGAACCACAAACATCCAGATTCCCTGACTTTACTTGTAGCGCCACCAGCAGGTCACAAAATATTTCTTAGCATCCCCATTTAGTTACGCTAACATGGTGAACATGGTGAACATGGTGAACATGGTGAACACTATCAGCATGTAAGGAATGCATGGAATTAAATCTGTGGACTCTTTTATTTGTCTCTTTTGTTAAGAAGCCACAAGGTTTGACTTTAAATCACATGAAAACATCTCGTGTCTTGTCAGCCCAGTTCATCCCTTTCCAGCGTGACATCATGGTGCCCCTCATGTTTGATAAGACTCCTCGTCTGCACCGAAACCTCCTCCATTACTTCCCCCCCCCCCCCCCCCACCTGTCTCGCATGATATCAGTTAGGAATCTGCATGATAGTGGTGTCAGAGAGGCAATCAGAGGGAGGTGGTTACGCTGCTCGTCCTCCTGTCTCCACAGAGAGACGGGTGAGAGTGGTTTCCTGTCCTCCTTCTCCTTCTCCTCTTCACTGACAAAATAAAACGAAGGATACTGCTTGAAGAAAGGAAACCCTTTGGGATTTAACTCTATTTTTCGCTTTCGCTTTCTGCCTACTTCACTCTCTTGTCTCATTCTCTCAGGCTGAATCTTTCCCGGGTCCAATATCCTCTTTTTATCAATCTCTCTGTCCTTCCTAGGTTTGTCCTTTTCTCTCATTCTCTTTGCCCTCACTCTTCAAGAGTTTCTTGCCCCTTTCATCTCCATCCCAGGTTTCTTTCTTTGCGTCCTTATCTCTCCTCCAAAAGTCTTCACAGCACATCTACCGAGCAATACTGCTGCAAAACTAGAAATAAATTACACTAAACCACATCACACAGGTTGCATTGAGACGAATGGTACATGGATTAAAGATGCATAAATAGTGTCTGTAATATAGAAAACAATATATTTTATAAATTCCGGTTCATAACCCGATTTTCAATGTTTTTCAAATGTTTTAGCGAAAAAGTCTACAGAAAACTTTTAGGCTTCAAAATGTGTTGTGGGTTGTGATGAGTTCACCACTCTGGTGGAAGATAAAGTGAAACGGTCAAAGGCTGACTGGCACTGCATCGCGCGGCCAGTCAGCTGGTATCTCGGAAAGATCAATATGGTAGAGAGGTCAGCAAGCAAAGATGAAGAAGACAAATGTTCACGTCAGACGATCTTTTTCCAAACAAGGGAGAAAAGCTCATCTGTGACGTCAAACCGCAGACAGGACACAATGTCTCGGAAAACTGAATGCTAAATGTTTTAGGTGCATTATGCACTTCCACATGCTGTAGTAGCAAAGTGCATTTGAATCATAAAGTATTGATTGCAGCTCGCGGTGTCAGAAAGTGAAGGGTGATATAATAGCAGGTTGAAAAAGCATAAATGATGTTCAGTGGAGCCGCGGCACTAATTGATGTCCCTTGTCGTCAAAATGTCAATAACTTTATAGCCAAGAGGAAAAATAAATTGGTGGTTTACTTATGATGCTCGTCTGCTCGTGTTAGAAGGGGAAAATCAATTTTCATCCAAAGCTGGGTTTACTGACGCATTACAGACAAATCCTCATCAAATCAAAACGTACACTGTCTCTGAATATTGGCATTTCAAAGCAGTGAGAAAAAGAAAAGATGCTGCTGCGTGCCCCGTCAGCTGTCGTAAAATATGCATGTGCAATAAGACTTCCAGACTTAAAAAGCTAAAAACAACCTCCGGCATATTGACCACAAGAAATATTAACTGGATTGTAATGTCCTGTCTCACGAGGTTTATAATCATACAGTCACAACTTTAAAGGGTTACACAATTAAATGAAAATTCACTTTTTTAGGGAACCAAATACCAACTAAATTACTGAGAGAGAGAGAGAGAGAGAGAGAGAGAGAGAGGGTAGGGTGGAGAGAGAGAGAGAGGTAGTGTGAGAGAGAGAGAGAGAGAGAGAGAGAGAGAGAGGTAGTTGAGAGAGAGAGAAGAGAGCCTCGGAGAGCTGAGGAGAGAGCGCCGGTCTCGATCGCTCGTCTCTCCTCTGAAGAGAGACTCGCTCTGCCTAGGTCAGGAGTTCTTTATCTCCTCCTCTCGCTCTTTTCTTTTCTCTCTCTCTCGGCTCTGCTCTCTTCGTCTCCTTTTTTTCTTCTCTATCCTCTCTTTCTTTTCCTCTTGGTTTTTTGATAGTTTCTCTTTCCTTTATCATTTTTGTCTCTCCTTTTTTCTCCTCTTTTCTATTCTGGCTTCTTCTTAGCTTCTGCTTCCTCTCTTCTTTCTTTCTTTCTCTTTTTTCTCTCCCTCTCTCTCTTCTCTCTTCTTTTCTCTCCTCTCTCTCTCTCTCTCTTTCTTTTCTCTCTCATCTCCTCTCGTTTGTTTCTCTTGCGCTCTCTCCTTTCCTTTTTCGTGCCTCTCTTTCTTTTCGTTCGCTCGTGCTCTCTACTCGTCTCTCTTCTCTCTATCTTTCTTGTTCCTCCTCGCGCTCTCTGCCCCCCCGGTCGTGCTTCTTTTCTCTGAGTCGCCCTCGCGCTCTCTCCTCTCTCGCTCTCCTCCTTTTCTCTTTTTTTTCTTTTCATCGCTCATCGCTCTCCTCATGGCCTTTTCATTTACTGCTCGCTCTCTCGACCTCCTCGCGCGCCGCGCCGCTCTCGCTCGCGCGCTCTCTCGTTCGTATAATTCTCCTCCTCGCTCGCTCTGCTTGCTGTTCCGTTTTACTCTCTCTACTCATTCCTCTACTCCCGCTCTCTCTCCGCTCCGCTCTTGTCTTTCCTCTTTTCGTGTTCGGGCCGGCCGCCCCCCTGCGTTCCTCTTTTTCCTTCTCGTCTTCCTCCTTTTAGCCTCTCGCTCGCTCTGCCCTCTGAGTATCGTTTCTCTCTCCCCCCATCTTCCCACCTCTCTCCATACCGACGAGCAGACGGACCAAAAGACAGACAAAAGAGAGAGACCAACAGAAAGGAGGTAGAGAAGTAGGGGACTAGAGAGTCCTCTCTCGTCCTTCGCATTTCTTTTTCTGTCTTCGAGCTCTCGAGAGTTCCGTCGCTCTCCTCTCTCTTTAGCCTCTCGCTTCCCTCTCCTCGTTATGGTAGGTTTAATGTCGCGCGAGGTTATTTGACGCATAGAGAGCGAGAGCTCATTGCACCTCGAGGTACAAACAGGCTTAAACCAAATATATTTAACCAAATTATCCAGAGGTGAAAAGATGAATGCATTTGAGAGTCTGGATATTCTCCACAACAGATGAACAGCTGATGTTCATGCTTTCAGTTTATATTGCATTAGATGTCTGCACAAAGAGGCGCGATCACACATCATTGTCGGCACGGTGATTGATGTCATACTGCATGCGAGACGGTCCGTGTCCAGCTACATGATAAACCTAATAAAGTTTAAACCTCAGGACTAAACACTCTCATGCCTCGGGGTTAATTCTGTAATAAAGAGCTCACAAACAGCAGAGCGTCTTTCTGAGTTTTACTGTCACACTTGTAAGCAACTTCCTCTTCTCTCAGTCTCCATTTAGTGAAGCTTTCAAGGACCTAGATACACAGAAAGCTGCTTCCTTGTTATCTTCGACAGACCTATAGGGAAACTCCACATTTGATATTCAGAACGAAGTCACACGGCAGATATGAGAGTTATAAGGTCAATAAAAGGTCACGGCTATCTGTACTTTTTTTACTACACAAAATGACGTTGATTTGCATCGAATGTGTTGATGCATCAGACCGTTTACACTCAGCTCTACTGCCGGCTGCCGCTGCAGGGTGAGCTGAAGATGAGACTTTATCTCAAAAAGCCTTAAACCCGATAGTCAACAGGGTGGGAATACTTCAAACAGAGACTGAATAAAAAAAGGTGTCCTACACAGCAGCACAACTGCTATGCACGAACATCTCTCAGTCTTCTGGCTCGACCCTCAACTGGGGCGGACCGTCCTCAGTGCGAGGAGTCTGCGGCGGCAAACCACCCGACTCGCCCTGAAACACGGAGCCCGATTAGTTTATGATAAAATTGTTTATAACGCACAAACTTGTTTATAGATCTAGCTTCTAAATGTTGCTCTCAGTTGATGCCTTTGGCTTTAAAAAGGTAGCTTACAAAATGTGTGGTTAAGATTCCTGTATTTCTCCCTACAGATATATGGCAGAAAAAGAATATTGCAAAGTCAGTTTTCTCCAATATAATGCAGCCCTCGAGCACATCAGTCGAGACCACGCCTGTCAAGGCTGCTGCAGCACAGGAGATGATTTCAAGATGATGCACACAATGCAGTCATTATAGCAGCTGCCCTTGAGCCATGATTTCACAAACTAAAAGTTCCTGCCAGCAGAAGAGAGCCTAATAGTGCGAGTCGAAGTTCAAGAAGAAAGAAGGGAGGACACTAAACCAGCAACACAACCAGTTTCAGAGAGAAGGGCCATGTTTCTGCTGCACACTGTGCTTGGCTCAGATTCAGACGGACTTAGTAAATGCATTTATAGAGCAGTTCAGAGGATCGAACCTCTGATCATCCGATAAGAGGATGACACGCTCTACCTACTGAATCATCACCTGAGACTCAATCACATGGTGGAAGGAAAACAAAGCAAGGTTTCAAACATTGGCCATTCAAGCAAAGTCCTACTTGTCTGTCCCTGAAACATCAAGCGTCCGAACGCCTCTTCAGCTGCAGGGAACATCAGGAACCAGCCTGACTGCAGAGCAGGTGGACACGCTGACCTTCTAATTGTTGTGCTAATGACCTTTAGTGCTGAGAAAAGTTTGTTTTATTAAATGTTTAAAATGTCCTCTGAACTGATCAAACTGTTTTGTAAAATATTTTTTTTTATGAAAATAAAATGCTTTACTAAAAGGTTTGAAAGATTAATGGTAGACATTTTTCTTATTTATGAATAATAAGAGTTAATGAATCGCCATTTTTGCATGAGAAGTATCTATTTAAACCAGACTTTGACCAATAAATCCTATTTATATTGTTATGTTGAGAGCCAAATGCCTTTAAATAAATGAGGACAAAAAGATGAAAATATTATTCTACACACACACACACGCACACACATACACACACACACACGCACACGCACACACACACACACACACACACATACACACACACACACACACACATTCTTTTCCCTTGAAAATGTTCCTTACAAAAAAAGTTGAAAATGGTCGTTTCCTTCTGCTCACATAGGCATTAAGTCACCATGACTACATGCAGTTAAGCACAGTATGTCACACATAACGTGAACTGTGAATTCATTGTGCACTTCATCGCCAGCATGCGTTCCCTACAGAGCCGAGCGACTCGAAAGGAAACTTTCTTTGGACAGACGAGCTGCATTTCTCCTGAGAAAACTCTGTCAGCTCAACTTTTCACAGCAATCAACATTAGAGGTTTCTGTACCAATGAGATTTCTTTTAATGAATAATAGTTGCACCTTCTGTTGCCAACCTGCGGTACTTTGTCACAAGATTAAGTGACTCTTCAGAGCCTCTGGTGTTTAATTTAGCAGAAATTCATTTCCCAACCAGGCTTCTTTTTCCCCGACGTTCACGAACAATATGTTTACTTCTCAATCTGTCCAGCTGATACATGTTCACGCTGCACATTCCTCTCATCCACACAGCAGCAGCCTTCTTCTAAGAGCGCGGAGATGGCTGTGAAATTACTCATATGCAAATCAACCTGTGACATAATCTGCAGATGGAAAAGGATGTTTTCAGCAGCCAACATATCATTTCCTTGAAAGAGACGGCAACACTAAGTAGCCCTGTCATTCAAAGTGGCGTCAATCTCGTCGTGGATGGATTTCTGAACGGGTCTCGCGGACACAGACCTTCAGGCGTCTGGTGGAAGCCATTGTTAACATTACTTGGCAGAAATTCAATCAAATCGACTACAAAGAGACACAAAATTAAAACAGCGGTGCAGAACAACTAGAACTAGAGACCAAGGAAAGCAAAGTCGGGCAATGCCCCGTTCTCTACTTACTGCCCCTCTTCTTCCACCCTTCTTGCTCGGACCACGCCCATCTTCAAACTCCTCCTTTATTTTGGTCTCAACTACACACCTGTAAAGTGTGTTGACTGCATCTTGCACGGGTTGTGACACTATCACGGTGACAACATCCGTCTACATTGAGATGGATTTATAAACACCTTGCAAAGTACGTAAAACTGTTTCTCTGGTGGTTCCCGAGACAGAAGGTGTTCCTTAGAGCCATGACGACACACACACATAGACTCAAGATGAAAACAATACAAGCGTCATGGCTGCTAAAGAGGCACATTGACTACAGCGTTCAAAAATAAACTAGAAAGAAATGCATAAAAACTCCAGAACAAGATGCAAAATTATACCCAGAGACACCACACGACTGCAAACAACCATTGTTTGTGTCTCTTCCTGTCTGAGGCCCATGGTCTCATAATCTGTCTCATAATCTGTCTCATAATCTGTCTCATAATCTGTCTCATAATCTGATATGAACCGGGCCAAAACTTTCCATTTCTCTAAATCTTAAAAGATCTTAAATCCAATGGATTAAGATACTGTTGCACACATCATTCCACTCAGTGGTGCAAACCGCCCACTATCAACCAAATTGCCTGCAGGGAAACAGTCTTGTGTGTTGCCTAAAAAAAGCCTTTACAAGGTGATTAGGTCTGCTTAGCTTGCAGCGACTTCGCTCCCCAGTACTCACATTGATTGTTTTCTCCTGGCTTGGTAAATAGATGGAAGTCAATACACTCCTGCTGTGACGTCAAGGTTCACCTAGCTGCAGGTCTCCTGGGTTTACCAATTAGAGAGTAAGAATGCAGCCAAGAATTTCATTTGTAGCCTAAAGTGTAATTAGTAATGACAGGTGGGTATTGAGCGTGGCGCAACACTGTGCTGGAGAAAATTGTGATAAATGACAGAGGGGTGAGGCTCTCTCTCTCTAAAGAGCTGTGCAGGTAGATGACGGCTGGTCAATAGACAGGAGGGTGTGTGTGTGTGTGTGTGTGTGTGTGTGTGTGTGTGTTTCAGGAAGAGAAAGTGAAGATGCAGTGCACAAGGGAGAAAGGCATTTTGCGTCCACCCTCTCCATGCATTATGGGAGACTCGCACACACGCGCACGCACACGCACACACACATCTGTTTACCTTATGGTCGATGATGCCGCTGTATCCCTGGAGGACCGGGGGATGAGGCTTGGCCACCCTGACGGTGTTTTCAGTGGGCAGCTGCTCATGCGGTCGGGTGTGAGTCTCGTTCGCGTCCCTGGAAGCACCGTTGAAGCTGCCGTTGTACACGAGGAACAAGCTGGCGCACAGGAGGAGCACGAGGAGCACGGCTATCCCATGGCGCTGATACAAAGACACAAACAGATGCTGACTAATTATTCCCGTTGCACCGGACTGAGAGAGGCAGCCTGCGCCACCATCTTCCTCTGCTGGTTTATGGTCAATACCAACCACAACTTTCCGGAAGTCATGTCACGAGCGAACAAAACTTTTTTTTCTTTTTTTTTAAACTGCTGTTATCGATTTGATTTAAGGGCACAGGCAGACTCGTGAGATTGACAATATGTCAGGTTGTTAATGAAAATCTTTACTCCGTTTGCATGCATGCATTTTAATGCTCCGGTGCGTTCAGGAGCACATCTGCACGGGAATTTACATCAAGCTGATAAAGTAAAAAAAGTTCATATCGATATCTTGACCTTGTAAGTAGAAAATGTGATCTCAGGTTATACATCAATAATCACAGATGCCGATAAACAGCTCGTGACACTTTTATTTTGATTATGTGCATCTATTTTTTATTCCAAAACGCGCATCAATACAAGAAATATTAAAGAGAAAAGATTTAAGCACTTTTTAGATTTATGTATCTACATTAAAAAGCAGGAAAAGATAACACCCAGCGCCCCGTGCTTCATGCTGTCTAGTGTTTATTATAAGAAAAAAGCCGGAGCTTAGTGCCAAACAGAGCGCACAGCTGGATATCCATTGTTCAGATCCTAATCTTTTGATCCTGCAAAGTGCACACAGCAACGTTAAGGCCTTTGGAGCGCACTTCACTGAACAATGCTGGGTGTATAAGCGAGCACAAACAGTTGCATGGCAGAAACCTTTACCATAGGTGTCTTCATTTTGCGGCGCGCGGTCTTATCGCTGCAGCTCAGTGCGTCTGACTCCACTTTCTCTCATCGTCCAGCTCTCCGCATCTCGGATCCACTGTAGTCCGTCCGCGCTGTGCCTGCCTGCCTGTGTGTCTTCAGACTGGAGCCCAGGCGCAATTCATACTGTGGAGACCGAGGCGACAGATGTTCACTATTGTACCTCTGCTGGGTCTTAAAGCCCCCCGAGTTCGAGCGGCTGCAGAGCGGAGGCGCAGCGCAGTTAATTAAAGAGACTACCTGCAAGAGGGTGATAAGGCCGTTTTGTTTAATGGTTATTTCCTGCTGAGCAGTATTTGATGGAAATCTCTGCTCGGATTACTCTGGAGTACAGTGAACCCACGCCATGTCATCTTCTGGCATCTCCTGCATAACATATGAGGTGGATTATCAATGCAAGAGAAATTAAACAGCTGCGATTATATCTTGGAGTGCAACCAAACTCTGAGTCATTGTAAAGCAAAGAGGTGGTGTTTATGACTCAAGTACTGCACTTATGAACGCATATGAGGTATATGACCTTTACCTGAGTATTCATGCCACTTCATACCTCTATTCAACACAGTTATGTACACAACACATAAAATAACATATGAGCTAATGTTACAGATTAAACTACTCTACAGTTTAATTTACAATAGAGTGCATTGTAGTGAATATTAGCTCCACCTTGACCAACAGTGTAAAGTATGATTTATTATATATATATATATATATATATATATATATATATATATATATATATATATATATATATATATATATATATATATATATATATCTGTCTGCCTGCCTGTTTATCTATCTATCTATCTGTCAATGGATCAGAAAACGTATTAAACATCAGTTCAACAGCTTTTGATCCTCTTCTTGATCCGTCCAGTTTTCTCTTTTACTCAATAGATTTCACATTTAACTCTCTCGGTTTTGTCGTATATATTGAAAAGTGTTGTTATAAATAATGTATGCTTGCTTGCAATACTAAAAGCCATCCAACCTAAAAGCTACAGAGGTATACTGTACTGATACCGTTTCTTTTATTTAATAAGCTGAAAACGCTTTGCTTTTAGTTGAGCTGACATTGCAGGCCCATTAGTCTTAAAATTAGACTTTAAAATAAAAGTGACCTACATCATTTTCAGTGTTGCATCAACATTGTTTCATCATCCAGCTGTGGTGCTGAATCTGTGCGGCTCATGGTCGGTGTCTTTGTGGATGCAGAGTGTATTAAAGTCTATCTGTGCACATAGAGTGCAACAATCAGATGTTTGTTTCTACACTGAAACAACCTCTTGAAAGCTTTTAGATGTGCAGCTCTTAACTCTTGTTTAATGTTTCAAGCAATAGCAACAGCAGTTTTCCATAAATAAGACTTAATATAACTTCATATAAGCTACAGAATATCAAATATCAGCAGAGAAAAACAAAACAAAAATGGCCGAGGACTTAAGATCCAATGGGCATATGCCCTCGTGGGTTCGAACCCCACTCCTGGTATTGTACCAATGTTCATTTCACCTGCTTCCTGAAATATTGACATTTATTGTACACACATCTATATTGTAAAGTTGGACTCTTGTCAACACACTACTGGGAGAAGAGTTGACGTGGGGGCCCAGGGCTCCTGCCTGTCTTTTCTCTGTACTCCTATTCACTTGCTCTGTCATTCTCTCTCATGGCTTCTCCTACCACAGCTACGCAGATGATAATAATATAATAATAAGCTTTATTTGAATAGAACCTTTCATACAAGAATTGCAGCTTCACAGCAAAAACATAACAATGAGTACAAGGACAGAGTAAGAACATTTACAGAACAATAATCACAGTGTAGATGTCAACGAGTCTGAAGTACCATTATAACAATAGCCGAACTAAAATAGCAGAATTAAAATAATATAATATAGCAGAATTAAAAAATAATAGCTGAATTAAAATAGCAGCTAACATATTATGGTTTCCCCAATTGTTAGAGTTGTGTTAAGCTGGTCGATACTTTACTTCCCTTTGTCCCCATTGTACAAAGTAAGTTAAAACACAATCGTCACTGCGAGTCCCAGATTTTGTTTATGGTAAAATCCAGATAAAACCGTTATTAAACGCGCTGGTTTAACCTTTTCAGTCTAAGGCAATACCTGACTACTCGTCTTCTCTGCTGTGACTCGTATGAAATACCTCTATCAAATATCTCTTAGGTCAAAGGACTTCAATATTTAACTACTCCTCTGCTCTGCTGTGAGAAGTATGAAATATCTCTGTCAAATATCCACCCTTGCTTCGCCTTCTCCTTTCCTTTCTTTAAATGATGCTAAAACCATTTCTTCACTTACACCAAGCAGGTCCATCAAGAAGCAAACACAAAACCCACAAATTAAGCTAAAACGCATTATGGTAAAATATAAAACATATCATTAAAAGGCTAAAGTAAAGAGATATGTTTTTACTTCTGAAGATACTGAGCGAGCTTGCCTCCCTAATGTCTGCAGGTAAAGTGTTCCATAGCTTTGGTGTATAATTGCTAAAGGCTGTGTCCCCGATTTTCTTTTGGATGTTTCTGGGAACATTTAATAAACCAGTAGCGGATGATCGTAATGTTCTTGGGGGCACATAGTTTATTAAAGAGTTGGCAGTGTAACTTGGTGCGGTTCCGTTCAGGGCTTTGTATACAATATATTAAAATCAATTCTAAAAGTTACTGGAAGCCAGTGTAGAGCGGCTAACACTGGACTGATGTGGTCTCTCCTCTTGGTTCTAGTCAGCAGCCTCGCTGCAGCGTTTTGGATGAGCTGAAGTCTCTCCGTTGTTTTTTTTGGGAGGCCGGTAAAAAGTGCATTACAGTAATCGAGTCGGCTTGAGATAAAAGCATGGATTAGTTTTTCAGCATCCTTTTGATTCATAAATTGTCTGATTTTAGCTATATTTCTAAGGTGGAAGAATTATGTTTTTGTCACCTTGTTTATGTGGGATTTAAAGCTTAGATCTGAGTCTATGATAACACCAAGACTTGTGACTTCAGGTTTAATCAAAGGAGTAAGTTTCCCCATGTTATTCAGCATCATCTCTCTTTTTGTTACAGGACCTACTAGTAGGATTTCAGTTTTGTTCTCATTTATTTATTACTGACAGACAGGTGGTGATGGAGTTAACAGCTGTAGTATCATTTGATTCAGCAGAGATGTACAGTTGCGTGTCATCTGCGTAGCTATGGAAGCACACATCGTGTTCTCTAATGATGTCCCCCAGTGGTAGCATGTATAGAGAGAACAGTAATGGACCGAGGCAGCTCCCTTGTGGAACTCCAAAGTGGGCATCATGCTTCTCTGACACATGATCTCCAAGCCTGACAAAATACTTCCTCCCTTTGATATATGTTCTGAACCAGTTTAATACACAGTCAGAAAGACCAACCAGTTTTTCCAGACGATTAATTAGGATGTCACGGTCGATCGTGTCGAATGCTGCGCTCAGGTCTAGCAGGATAAGAATTGAGACCTTGTTTGTTTAGTCTGAGGTCACTAATTATTTTAGTCAGAGCAGTTTCGGTGCTGTGGCATGCTCTGAAGCCTGATTGAAATTCCTCCAGGATGTTGTTTTCTTTAAGAAAGGAGTTTATTTGGACCGAGACTATTTTTTCTAGTATTTTGCTGATGAATGCAAGGTTAGATATTGGCCTGTAGTTGGTCAGCGTATTACTGTCTAGGTTAGGTTTCTTTAGCAAGGGCTGTTTTGAAGACGTCTGGGAAGATACTTGTTAGAAGAGACGTGTTCATAATATATAGGACGTGACTTGAAATGCTGTCGAATATCCGCTTAAACTAATTAAATGATTTCATACATTTTTAAGCTTGGTTTTCCTGAAAGAGGATCATTTAGTGTTGAGGAAGTAATAAAGTTAAATGTAAGGTTGAGAGAGCAAGAGGAAAAAGTAATGTCAAAGAGAAAGATTAAATCTGAAGCGTTGAAAACAATGGAAGAACATAAAAGACAGTTTATGTTATGGGAGAAGGAAGCAGAGAACAGGGACAGGAAGAAAGTATGTGGATTATTTGCAAAGACAAATATAGATGAAAGTACAGACAAAGGGATTATGAAAATGTCAAAGAATGTGTAAAGGCTGCTATTTTATCTGCTATTTTAATTCAGCTATTTTTATACAATTTTAATTCTGCTATATTATATTATTTTAATTCTGCAATTTTATCTGCAATTTTATCTGCAATTTTATCTGCTATTTTATCTGCTATTTTAATTTCGCTATTTTTATAATGGTACTTCAGACTCATGTACATCTACACTGTGATTATTGTGCTGTAAATGTTCTTATTCTGTCCTTGTACTCATTGTTATGTTTTTGCTGTGAAGCACTTTGGGCCGCAATTCTTGTATGAAAGGTTCTACACAAATAAAGCTTATTATTATTATTATATTATTATTATAAAGAATGCTGTAGGTATCGGGTCAACACAAGAGGTGGAGGAGTTACACTCCATCACAGTTTCATGAAGCTCAGTTAGTGTGATGCAGGTGAATGTTCCCATGGTTACATCACAATGTTTGCAGATGTTCTCTGTGTCTGCATCAGAAGTGATGCTGGCTCTGATTGAAGTTATTTTATTATTGAGGAACAATGCGAGTTCTTCACACTTTGATGCAGAGGACTGCGGAGGAGTGGGGACGGTGTTCAGTAGTTGGTTAATAGTCAAGAATAGTATTCTAGAATTTCTAACATTCTCTGTGATAATCTTAGAAAAGTAATCCCTTCTTGCCAGCTGCATTGCTTTACCATAGGCAGCCATGGATTCTTTGTAGATATCATAGTTAACTGTGAGCTTAGTTTTCCTCCATCTTCGTTCAGCTGCTCTGCAAGTCCTCTTAGTCTGAGTAACATTGCTGTTGTTTAACCATGGGGAGATTCTGTCAGTGGATTTATTTGTTACCTTTAATGGAGCAACAGTATCCAGGGTAGATGACAAGGTGTTGTTTAGATTTTCAACCATGAGATTTAAGGAGCAGTCTGAGCATGGCTCACATGATCTCCTGATGTTAGAGAATGTTTCCTCTGCTGTGTCATCTAGTATTCCTTTTTTGACCACTGTCTCTCTTTTGGTCTTTGTTAAGATTAGGTTAGCATCAAAAAACACACAGTGATGGTCAGATATTGATAATTCTGAGACCTTATCGATGTCCAGCCTTGTCGTTATCACTAAGTCTAGTGTGTTACCATGCTGATGAGTGGGTTCACTGATATTTTGTTTTAGATCATAGCTGTCTAGTAACTTTTCAAGTTCAATAGTCTTGGGATCATTCTTCTTATTTATGTGAATATTTAGGTCTCCATGCAGGATTATTCTTTCACATCTAGTGATGCTGAGTGAAATCAGCTCTGAGAATTCCTGTAGAAATAGTGCTGAATATTTTGGCGGCCTGTACAATGTGATGATGAGCAAAGATAATTCTGCTTTGAGCTCAATAGCAAGATATTCAAATGATGTAAATTCACCCAGGTCAATGTCATTACATACATGCGACGCTGATAAGATAGCGGCAATCCCTCCACCTTTCCTATTTTGCCTGAATGCCTGATAGGTATTTATAGTTTGGAGGACACGTCACAGTCAGTGTTGCCACACCAGTAATGTTGTTTAACCAGGTCTCAACTAGGAACATACAGTGCAAGTTCTTTTGAACTATCATATCATTAATCAAAAAAGATTTGGTAGCCAGTGATCTGACATTCAGAAGAGACACTTTCAGCTGCAGGGAGTCTATGACAGGAGTCAAAGCTGGTCCTGGATGTGCACTGATATATCTAAGATAACCAGACGCAGTGCGTGCTGAGCACTGATTATTTAGTCTGGTAGTAGTCAAGACAGGAACGGCATGACCAGTTTGGGGGAGAAGAATGGGGGATGATGGTGGGGTATGATGGTTTTGAGCGGGTGGTTATTTGAGGTGTCAGTTTAAGACCACCTTTCACCAATTTGTTCATCCTGTCGCTAAAAGGGAGGAAGGGAGAGGAAGATGAGGAAGAGGGGGAGGGGAGGGGGTAGGGTGTCTCAATGCTACTCCACAAAATTTCAACTTCATCCATGTCTGGCGGTGGAGTTGAGGGACTGGGGTCCTTGGTGTGCAGGCTTGTTGTGGCTGGTACTGCAGCAAGGTCACTCGCTCCAGTTGTTTGGACGTCATCATGGTGGTTATCTGGTGGTGTGGGGGATGGTGTCTCCTTGCATTTAGCCAAAGTTGGGTGGCTAATGGCGTGATCTATATTGGAAGCGATCAGTTTTTCTCCAGATCTGTTTAGAAAAAATCTATTTCTTCCAAAAAGGCCTCTACGCTGCCAAAACAGATTGAAGTTGTCAATAAAGTTCACTTTGTGCAGGGGACAGATAGCCACCTGCTAAAACGATTCACTCCTCACCTGGCTGGTGGGATGGGACCACTGATGTATGTTTCAATGTCTTTAGAGCCTACAACTTTTAGCAGTTCTGTAAAGTCACGTTTTAGTGTTTCCGTTTCTCCCCCTGAGATATCATTATTCCCAACATGAATAATAACCTTGTTCACATATTTGTGGACAGACAGCATTTCTGGAAGTTTTGTTCTGTTGGCTTCTGCGTTCCTCTGCGTCTCGTTCTGCCCAAACGCCGCGGGACTGACAGGTGAGCTGGGTCCTCCAGCGGCGATCCAGATTTGTATCGGTAGTAATCTGTTTTCCGGTGGGGCATTCCTTGCCGTGTTCACTGCTACAATCCACGGTTGCATAGCGGGGGTTGATGTTAGCCGTTGCCGGCATAATGGCAGCAGGGGCCAGTCTCTTTCTGTCAAGTCGGGTTCTTCTAGTTTGTTAGGGGTGGCTTTCAGTCCTGCTCCACGCGTATTCCAGGTGACCCTCAACTGTCTTTTCCCAGATCTGCCAGGTGGAGGCACTGATCTGGGCTTGTCTGGCTGACATCTCTCAGTGGATGGTGGTGAATGGATCAGGCCCTTGCTACATCCAGGCCACGGTCAAACCATACACCCCGGCTCGCTCTCTTCGCTCTGTGTCGGCTAATTGGCTCGCTGCTCCATCACTGCGAGTGGGACCCAGATACACTTCAAATATGGTGGAACGACCTCCCCATTGATGTCAGGACAGCAGACAGTCTACACACCTTCCGTCGCAGACTGAAAACCCACTTGTTTCGACTGCACCCTCGGCCAAAAAACGGAAAAATTATCTGTTTTCTGTCTCTGGAACTAAATTGGTTTGGCTTATTTGAAGCTATTGTTCTGCAGTTAAATGATTTCACCTATTTGAAGTTAATGTACTTGCAAGATTCTTGCTGTTCGGAGTTGTATCCTCATGATTGTTTGCACTAATTTTGTCGCTTTGGACAAAAGTGTGAGCTAAATGAACTGTAATGGTATTTTAGGTCATTTACTTAGTTTAGTTTAAAGCATTTGTTAATTTCAAGAAAAACTGCTCCATTGAAACTGCAGTATAAATCATTCATTCATTATTCTAAATGTTATTCTTCCTACATGTTGAACTGCTTGCCTGCACTATAGCACATTTTTAGATCAATCAATTAATTCATATGAATCATTCGGAAGTGCATAATTTTAGCATAATTAGTGTCACATGACATGACTCTTGTCAGGAGCTTATTAGGGAATTATTTTCAGTTTATGTAATGAATCATTACTCATTTATAATTTTTTACATCTTTTGAGTTTGTCGTGATCCCTGAAAACCCAGTTAGAATTTTACATTTTTTATTCAAGAAAGGGACGAAGATACAGAACCAGGATGACCCATTCCCACTCCTGGTATTGTAATATTGACATCATGAAATCATGTACAGGGTAACTTGGAGAGGGACTCTGTTGGACTATTGTCAACTCACCGCTGGGAGGAAGCATTCGTGGGTCCCCTCCTCTTTTCTCTGTGCACCTATTCACTTGCTCTGTCATTCTCTCTCATGGCTTACCACATCTACGCAGATGACACTCAACTCTCTTTCCCCAGATCTGCCAGGTGGAGGCATGGATCTCTGCTTGTCTGGCTGACATCTCTCAGTGGATGGCCGCACACCACTTGAAACTCAATCTTGACAACTCCGGACTGTTATTCATTCCGGGTGAAGGGCTCTCCCGTTCAAGACTTTACCATCAACATCAGAACCTCAGTTGTTTCCCCGACTAGGAGTGCTTCAGTGCCAGCATCACTGCAACAGCCCGCTCCTGCAGACTCTGTACAACATCAGGAGGATACGTATACCCAAAACATACAAATACAGTATACATAAACATATACGGTACATATTTAATTAAGCTGATAAGAAATTAAGTCAAATAGTGATAATAGAGACATAAAATCTAAAGAAATTGAAAGAATAACAGAAATACTGTCAGTGCACTAAATGTAGAGAGCAGAGGGAATTCAGACTCAGGCAGAGGGAGAAGACTTGCATTATTCTTTTAAAGAGATGATATAAAAGCATGGTTCACCAACCAGGTCAGCAATACTTGAAACATTTTTTATTTTGGAAAATAAATTCTGGTTCACGGACGAAGACATGAGTATGAAAGTTATAAGTTGGTCAACATAAGCAGCTTTAGAAACAAGAAAAGAGAATTTCAAACTCAAAAGTTACTTTTAGGAATTAGTAATTAAAGGCCATGTTGAAAACAAATTAAAAAGCAACACAGCCCTCTATAATCAATTTCTTTATATTAACATGGATCACATAACTAATGTGTAAAAAGGTCGCTTGCAGTGACAAACCCACTGTGAAGTGTCACCAAACTCTGCAGCACTCATTAGCCATACAGAGTGTTTTAGCATCTTTTAGCTCGTTGTTTTGGTTTACAGTTCTGAAACCTTCTTGTTTTGATTCACTCTCACGTTCTTTTCTCATCTCATCAACAACAGCAGACTACACACTAGCTGGAAAAGGCGAAAGAGCCGGATGTTTACGTCATTACAAGGATGTAATTCTTTGGGATTGGGTTGTTTGTTTGTCAGCAGGATTACGGAAAAAAACTACTGTCCCGATTCATGATACTTAGTGGAAGGGTGTAGCATGGGCCCTGGAAGAACCCATTAAATGTTGGAGCGGATTCGAATCACGGGGCAGAGAGATGCATTATCTTTACTTATTAATTTGTCCTCGCTCTCTGAGTGCCCTTTGAGTTCTCTGTTGATTTAGTTCAGAGCAAAACACAGTTTAAAAGTTCTTCAGGTGGAGACAAACATTAATGCTCATGTTGCTCCATACCTGTTGGATGTTTCCTTAACTTTATAAAGTGATAATGTATCATTGTGTGTTTACAGCTTGTTTCTGCTGCCCCCAATTTGCCAAATATAGTTTAACTAAACAACACTGCATTCAGTGCAGCTTGTGATTGTTTACAGCATCAAAACAGCGCATGTCGACCGCATGGCCGGACAGGAACATTGATAGTGGATTATTCTGCAAGACCCTGAATACTTCAAACTACAATGTTTGTTTGTTATAATTAAACTTGCACATCCCATCAAGAATAAACTACTTCCTTGTGACAGTGAGGTCAGGTGCAGATTTGTTCAAAATGGATGCAACAATGGAGCTCTATGGCTCATAGGAATAAACTGTATCAATAAAAAATAAAAATACATAGAATATCTTCAGATTAATCCTTTAAATAATTTATATAATGACATCAGCTCCAGGTATCTCCTCCGGTCGCCTTTACTGCAGCCTCCGCACTTTAATCCCCGACACAATTGACACGTTAAAACCACATATAACAATCAATGCATTAAATCTGCAGTAGAGATGCTGCATGCTTCACCCTCATTTGAACGTGATTGTGTATAATCTGTTTATGAAAAAAACAAAACAGGTTCTCATGGGAGATGCAAGAGCGACTTCCCAGAAGCAATAATCCACATCAGCGTTGCCATCAGAGTCAGGGGGGAATAATGTGTAAGGTCGGAAGGCTCAACAACAACAACAACAACAACAACATAAGAAAAACAGTTTCAAAGAAAGGCCGTGTTTGAAGTGTGCACTTACTGAAGGCCAGTGAAAGGGCAGGAGGATCTCTGAGCTCATTCAGGGAATTTGGCAATTAGGCAAAAACAGGCATTTTCAGAGTTAACTGCAGCAGAGGAAGTATTCAGATCCTTTACTTAAGTAAAAGTGCTATGAAAATACTCCACTACAAGTAAAAGCTTTTAAAATATTACTCAAGTTAAAGTATGTGTCTATTTTCAGCACAATTTACTTAAAGCGTGTGTATGTAACATTGGAGAAGTAAAAAACAAACGGCCCAATGTTGCCAACTCTTTTCCAATGAGAGTAGCTCGCAGTAGTGATGTGTCCTTTCGTGCCGAGGCTTCGAAGCGTGTGTCGAGTAATCGCGGAAGATTTTTGTGAAGCGCGTATCGAGGCTTGTGTTGATGACGTATGTGATGACGTTCGAAGCCTCGCGAACCTGCCGTACCACGTGACTGATTCAGGAACAGGTTCGCGGGTTTGGCGTGCGATTTGAAATATAAGGGGGAGCGAATCGCAATTGAGCCCCCTCATAATCAACACTTTATATAACCGTGAATTTGTGGGTTGTTGTTGTCGTAGTATGCGTTGTTGCTGTTGACTTGTTGGTATTGCGTTTGTATTGGATCATTATGGAGCCAGCCAACGAGCGAAACAATTGTTATGCACGCCAGCATCATCTTCCTTGTGAGCAAGTAAAGATACCAAATCTAAATCTGTTGAAAGAATAATGTACATCCAACGTGTACTTTACACATCCCTGGTGGTCGATAAATCTAGCGAGAAAGTCGACAAGTTGGCAACACTGACAGTCCGTTTCTTCAGGCCTTTCCCCAAAGCCACTCCCCCAAATAGTCATAATAAATGTAAACAAAGTACTATTGTTAGTACTCACTGACAAGTCGAGTACAGGTAGACTAATTACAATCCTGCGAGAGCCACCAACACTAGATTTCTTTATTTCTTTTTGTCAGAGCATTGATTGCTGTCCCACCCTATTAAAAGTATTCATTGTGCAGTAAAATGATCGTTAGTGTTTTATTATTATATATGATGTTTTTATATTAATATTACTGCTGCATAAATGCATGTGTTTCATTTTACATAGAACCACGCATCTCTAAAAAGTCAACTTTGTGACGATGCATTTTCCAGCTGTTCAACGAGGCTTTGATGTGAATGTGCAAAAAAAAAATGTTTTGCTTTATCTAAAGACAATTTTGCGACCCCCCCCCTGCAGTACCCCCGTTGAAGACCTATGGTTTAGGGCTAGGGTTAGGGTTGGGTTAAGAAAGGTCGTAGACACTTGAAACCAAGTCCTGCCCCCCCATTTTCAGGCATTGCGAATGCAATGGTGTCAAGATTATCCCTGTGCAACGACGGGAAGTGGTAGTAAAAGGGCGTCAGGGTTAGGTGCTAGGGATACTTGGGGGTGGTTAGGAGCGTGTTTCAGGCCATTTGGAGTCTAGTGAAGTCTGTTGTGGACATTTTTGCAAACTAATTTGGTCAGAAAATATGTCCGGCTAATGCCTAAGGCAGGGGTCTTCAATGTTTTTCAGGCCAAGGACCCCCTGCTGTAGAGTAAAGCCCAGATAATATTTGTGGAATAAAATTGTGGTAATTCTCAGCTACACGATGACCCGACAATTCAGTGCAGCTTAAAAGAGAACGCTTTATTTTTTATGTTCGTAGCAAAAAGGTTCTTGGAAAAAAAGGATGAAAATGTACCAAAAGTTCAACAAGCACTTAGTAGAAAACAGGACTTCTACATGGCAACACCCGCACTTTAATTCCCCCAGAGTTAATAAACTGCAGGTATTTATCTACAGCCCTTCCAGCCAAGCAGCGAGGGAAACAATTGGAAACTGGAAATTAATCCAAAAGTTGAATATGAACATGAGGTGGCCTAATACATCCTCATATACAAATGTACTTAATGCCTTTTCATTCAAATATATAGTGTGGTTTATTGTGGCATTTAATACTTCAAAAAAGGATTTAAACCATAGGAAATACTACAGCTATACAGCTGGATTAGTATGCTGTTGTTCATGCATTATTCATGACTCTGTTTTAAGATAAAAGGATCAAACCTCCAGTGTTTAGTTTGTGGTCACTGTTGTGAAGCCAGCAAGACGGACGTTAAAGTATCCCTGCTATTTTGTTTTCTATGTGCTGTTTGAAGTCTGTGCTTGCAACTCTGCTGGAGTAATCGCGCTTTAGAGACGAGGAAAACAATGTGCACAAAATCTCAAAATAACTACGGTTTTAGTGAACTTTAACTCAATTCATTTTTACAACAAGCCTCACTCACAGTATCCATGAGGGGCAGTGCAGATCACTGACGTGTGGGCGGCTCAGCACTCTGTACTCTAACCATGACGATCAGGCCGTGAGCAGTCATACAAATTTAAAATGTAATCAACATGCAAGAAACCTGACATGCCAGCAGCACCAGCAGCATGTTGATCGATGTTAATGGGCCTGGTAACACTGAGGTTACGGCGCTCACAGTGTGGATGGTTACTGTGAAACATGGCTGCTGCTGCTGAGCACGTGGACGGTGCAGGATGCTAATCAGCAGGTGTTTACGACGTCTATAACATGCAGGAGGGCTCAGCCGCCTACTTATTGCCTGTCATAGGCCGTTACATGGTTGATTGTGTAGGGTCCGCATGGTGCTATATTTCTCCCTTTTATGTTCTCTATTCCTCTGCGGATCTGATTTATGAGTGAAAGCTTCTCTCCGTGGTGCTGCAGGACAGAGACCTTGACAAGGGAATCTGACTGGCTTTTTGTCCTTTCCATAATTAGAGAGTACATCCAATTCACCCCGTTCATTACCCCTGGGTCCTTTGACAAATGAGGTGGCCCGTTTTAATGCAGGCTCACTGATCGGGGCAAACAAGCAACAGTGAATACAAGAGGATGGAAGACGCAACCACAAGGCAGCTCATCATATTACAAAATGTGTTGATGCACACATCCCTCTCAGCCCTCGAATACATTTGGGGATATATGGGGTCCATTCCAATGTCCCACTCTTTCCTGACTGAAGCAACTGCTGTACTGTTTCTATTACGGACATGGTTTACTATTAACTGTTTCATTTTTTATCTTGTGGAATAAGGGAATATATCCCTTTTTACTTTTAATAAATGCTCTGATGACGCAATTGTATGTTCATGCAAAACCCAATAAACAAAGTTTAAAGAAACAAAACAAAAACACATTCCTCTCAGAAGATATCTGCATGTTTAACCAGAGGACTGAAAACACAGCAGGAATTAAAGAACCACAAGAGTCACATTTAATGTATCTTATACTTTACATTACTGATAATCTGTTAAGTTGCAACGCAGACGCTTGAATCCATCACACTGAACCTTCAGTCTGCCTTTATTTATAAAGGTAAAGCTGAAATATGTAATATTGTCGTCTGAATAAAGGTTGAATCTGAAAGGGGTCGCTGACTCTGCAGCTCCTCTCAGCTCGATGGTGCATTTCAGTGTTTAGCAACTTTGACTGTTTTGATTCACTCTCACTGCTCATGTGCACCGTTTCCCAGACGTGGCAGAGAACTGCTTGCATCTAAAAAGCTTTGATAAACCTCCTGTACGCTACCCGTGCAGCACCGAACACCAGACAGAGAGTGAGAAGCTAGCTGGTGAAGAAAGTGGAATATACGGTAAAGACACAGACTCTACTGAGCAGTTGGTCTCTTAGCCAAAGCAACAGCTTCATAAAGATGATCATTTGTCATTGTGGCGTTCACAGCTTGTTACACTTCCTGGAAATGGCCAAAAAACAAATAATGAAAGCATGTTTAAAGTCAGGATTTAAAGTGACGTAGCAGATGTTTCTGCACTTACACCTGCATTAGCACACAAAGAAAGATGCAACATATTCACTGTGCCAACTCAAGCTCTTTTTAAAAAGGTTTTGGGTCAGCTAATTGATTTTCTCATTGTGTGAAAATGGAAGCAGAGGCAGCTCGAAAAGGAAGATAAAAATGGATTTGCATGCCTCAGAAAATGTCATAAATAAATGTAAACAGTTTTTTTAGGGCTTTAACCCTAAAATGATAACGACATCTTCATTGTAGACAGTAATAATAATGCCTTCGAACGTCCACATTAACATACGTGACGTTACTATTGCTACTATCGTTTCAGAAAGATTAAATAATCTCAAACTTACTTCCTCTAAGTTTCTAGTAAAGCTGGTGTTTGGTGAAGTGTGGTCACATGACAACAGGTCGCTGTTCATCCTAAATGAGGATCTTTGGCGTCGGATGTGAATTATCCTCCAGGATGGACTCTTGAGTTGAGATTATTTTACAAAATAAATATTAAAATGTACTTCCAATGCTCAAGAGTCTTTAATCACTGAGCAATTTATTGGTTATTTTTTCAATTAATAAAAGAATAGTCGTTTATTATTATTATTATTATTGTTACCAACAATAAAAAAAAAAGAGAAAAGCTAAAAGGCTTTTTTCTTTTTATAAATTACTTACCTAATTAATTCTTAAAATATAAGTTCAACAGATCATTTAAGTATTCATTGTGTTGTTATTGAAGGAGTACTTTGTCGATTTAACATTGCACTTCTATTACATTGTCAGACTCAAAACCTGGCGCCTACATTACCCACAATGCAACTTGAGTCAGCCGCCAGCAGTTCGGTCAGAGATTCGGGTAAACTAGCAGCTGATGCAGCCACAAGAGGAGGGAGACTAAGAAAAACTCCGGTATCACCCTTTAACTGTTGGACACAGAGTCTACTGTAGGTAGTTGAAACTGAAACCGTTGAAGGGGAATGTGAGGTCGGTCTCTGAGAGATAAACACATTGTTAACGCGATAATAACAGCTGACAGGTAATTATAAAGGAAATGAATGGATTATATTACCAGATGGGACAAAAAATGAAGCCCATTCAGGTTGGACTAAATTAGAAAACAGATAGAATTTCCAGGACCGGTTTCAATTAAATAACGTCAATCATCAGGACCAGTCTCGTGGAAATACCTCGACGCCCAAACTGTATTTAATTCTCCCCCTAACCCAGTAAATACAAATTACACCACAATCTGTTCACTTGGTGTGTATTTACAGTTAGTGTAGCAGGACCGGGACATTGTCCACAAGAGGATTTATTTGCTCTCCATGTTTGTTGACTGTGGACACGTCAAGAATAGGGTGATGGGTGTCCTTTGCTCTGAGCTGGCTTTTAATTAAAGTGTTCCCTCAGGCATGATGGAAGAGGGAATGTAGTTTCAGGGGTGACTGGGCCACGAGTACAGAGGGAGACCCGGCGCGTGGAGGTGAGACAAGCACCGCCGAATGGGAAAGCAGCTCGGTGGCGATGCATCAGCGTCCCCCCCCCCCCCTACCTACTAGTGAGGATGTCAGGCCGGCAAAATCAGTTCCTACTTTCTACCCTTCTAAAAACACACTTTTCTTCTTCTGTTCTTTGGTGTGTTTACGTCTTATATGTAAAGCACTTATAAAAGTTAATTATTATTATTATGCAACCCACCAACCTCAAAGTACATGATGGTTTATATCTTACTTTATATGAGTGCTTGTCCAAATGGAAATGTTGGTTTGCAGGTAGGAAGCTATAATAATGCCACACCAGTCAAATCCATTATAACTGCACACTTAGAGTTTCATTTTAGCCTTTTTAAATCGTCTTTTTAGAGAGTGAAACAGGCTTCTATCATTGGTTCACTGCTCTTTGTATATATATATATATATATATATATATATATATATATTATAAATAAATTGCAAAGTAGAATAGGCCATGCATGCTGTAGTATCTCACATTGTTACATGCGATGTACTGGATGGATTCTGCAGCATTGTGCAGTACAATAAATGCTTAATGGTTCTACTTTTATTGTTTCTATCACCTATTGTGCACAATCTTTTTTAACCCAATTGAGATAAAGAACTGCATTATACCGCTTCTCTGTTACAGCAAATGTAGGTGTAATGCAACACTTCACACAATGTTGCTGTGCTGGCTGCCATAAACGTGTTCATCCTCCATTCCCACTAATGGAAATTCACATTTGGTGTACCTAAGTGCCTCTCACAAAGTGCCGCTCTAATGTCCCATTCTCAGCCCCTTCCATTTGAATCTTTATTGAAAGTCACGCTGAAATCCAAGGAAAATTCCCCCCCTTGATGTTCGGTTGTTGGGAGGCAGATTACAGTTTGTGTCCAAGGTAATTTCAACACCCGGTGATTTTCTCTCCGCCCTAATTTCCCCGTGAGCAGCACAACCTGGTCTCCTCGCCGTCCAAGCCAAGAGATTGTAGGCCAGACTTCTATAAATGAAGCTGTCCCCCCTCCCTCCTCTCTAATCCTATTCCCTGGTTATAACTGACTGAGGCACAGGCCAGGAGTCTGCCTCCCTCTTTGGCTCACACACGGTTTGGCTGATTGAGCAATGGCTAATTAACTTCCTGAATATAACTGTTTATCTGACTTCATGATCTGACTGTGTGCCAGTGTGTGTGTCGTCGGTGAGTCTGGAGGCAGACCGGGCCGTTCCTGACGTTAGCACAAGCCCGCCAGATGCTCCGGCTGCATGCTCGCTGCTTCAGTTCTGGCAGCGCGCCTCTGCTCTTGCTTCACTAGGCTAATGTAAATGCACTGTCTCATCATCCGGGTCCGGAGAGAGGCTCACTCGTCTGCACCGACATGCTCGCTCTCGTGGGGTGGGGGGGGGGGGGAGCAAGTGGGCCAGATGCTGGGGAAAGCTTCCTGGGTGGCGAGGGAGCTATTGGAGGTCAGGAGTGAAGGACTGCAAAACAGGGAGTTTGAAATCATTTCCGACGCTGTCTGAGAAGCCAAGGTCGTGTCTTTCAGGAATATGTAGTACTAAGATGTGTCATTCAACGCTTCTAAGGTGTAAAATCTTCTTTTGTTAAGGTTACGTGGAGCTTCAAAGAGAGATCACTAAGTGTTTTGAACTGTGGAGGTCTTCATAACACATTTCTTCTTCTTCTTGGTGAGGACACAAGCTGCACCTGGGTGAAGTCCTCTGTTGCTCAGGTTGTTTTCATTTCTGGGCATTAACTTCTCCGCTCGAGGGAAAAGCTTTTTGTTGCTGTTTGCTGTTGAAACAAAGGAAGTGAATAGAAGTTCATTTGTGATTCAACACATACAGACCTTTGTGCAACATCAAGCCTGACCAAAAAAACCATCGCACACTCAAATCTGTGCAAAAGTTTTTCTTGCATATTAAAAATCTTTGTCAGATTTAAGTTTGGCAAAGTTTGATTACTCGTCTCACACAATGAATTAATAAAGACTAATGAAGGTTCTTCATTCCTGAATTATCTGAAGGAAAGATCTTTTTTTTTTATAGTTCAACTTGAGTACAATATTACACAATTTCATTTGTTAAATATTACATTTGCTGAATTAAAAAGCAGCATGTCTTTCCAGGAGCAGCGTTCCCATTAAAAGTTTTCATAGTGACGATTTATTTTGCAAAAAAAGATCCAATTAAAACTTCTCAAAACTTTAGAAATGTAGAAAAAAAAACAATCTGCATGTCTAACGACCATTAGAGGTTAATGTTGTAAATGTAATTTGCTTGCATTGACCCTTAAAATACCACGTTTTAACTTAAAACAAGTGTCTGTCAATCATCAGTCGTCCTGCGCTGAATTCATGAATTCTCAAATTTCTGCACAGAGCGGCGAGACAGACAGATGTTGAAGAGCCATGAATCTTTTCATCGTTTCTGTGCAGGTAGCCATGGTCGGTATGAGATTGCTTTGCACAGATCTCATTTTCAGGAGGCTTTTGAAAGCTTCTCTGTCTCTGCAGTGCGAGAATCCCCCGAGAGAACGGTGCCGCCCCAGAGGATCGGACAGACAAGCAAACTGCTCGACACACACACTGGGGTTTCTAAGGAACGATAACTGTGCTCATCAGGAGAACAACGTCTGTGTCGGGCTGTGCAGCAATTTCACTTTGCTTCAGGGCTTAAAAAAGCTGCTGTAGTTGGTGGCACATTTCCAGCAGAGAAGGTATTCATCAAACTGTCAATGGATTCAAAAATTTCGCCAAGTTGGCAAGCAGAGTCAGTGAAATCTTTCATGTCTTCAGCTGCCTGGGATGGCTGCAAATGCACTGTGAACATCTCCTCTCGCTGCCTGTACAATCCTACTTATCACTCAGATGATTGGACGCAGTTTCAGATGGACTGTGATTGGCTGTGGCACAATGCGAAGCAAAACTAGTCTGAGAAGTTGCAACGCTGCCAGGAAATGTATTGTACTGTATGAGACTTGGCATTCGCTGCCTCTAATTTATATTTAGAAGTTGAGCAAGTACCGTTTCCAGTTCCGATATTCAGCACAAGAGGCTAGAAGGCACAGATGGTCCCAAATGGCCACCTTTGTGTCCTCGTATAACTCCGATTGTTGGAGAACATAAGGTTGAATAATCTGTGTAATTGTGGTTTTGTGGACGTGTGTATTGCTGCACTTAAAGGATATAATATGAAACATTTCTGCATTAAAATGTCCTGAAACAACTACACCTGCGTTATATATGTTGTTGAATTGTGTACTTATATGATCCAAAAGGTGTGACTCTTAAACATCCTGCACTTCACATCCCTTAGTTTTTAAACAATATAGATAAGCTTCAACTCTGAGCTGGGATAGAAACTACAAGTTTAGAAACTACTGGCTATTTATATTCCAGGCCTGACAGATGAAACACCAAAGCATCCTAAAATGGACAAATCTCTTACTTTTTCTCTTACTTCTCTCACCAGAGGTCTCAGCTGTTGTTCCACCGTCGATGTTATAAACGGTTGTCTGCACAAAAGTGTATATCAGGGCCAGGGACTCTTCGTAGGACACGTTGAACACAAAGTGGAATTTAAACAGTTCATCACATGCAGCTCGGGAGCTGCTTCCCTGGCAGGGCGTGAGCTGTTTGTCCACTACGATGTAGTAAATGTCAGTCCTTTGTTCTGCCTCCAGCGAGGAGCTGCGGCCGCTGACCCTCTCGTCCCCTCAGCTCGTCATCAATGCTGCCGCATGACTGCAAAGCACGAAATATCACAATGAGACAGAAAGGAGAACATTTCATAGAAGTGGAGCATGAACGCTCATCACCCATCAAAGTTCAACAGAACATTACAAATCTTATCATTCCCAGGATGTCGTTCAGTTTCAGTTACAAGTTTCAAGACGTTGAAGGACAGTTTTAAGATTGACCTGAAAATGCACACGTTTGTCCGCAGCGTCGGTGGGGCTGGAGAAGGATATAAAGGAGACACACAAAGCAAATGAAAACATCTCCATGAGCACATGTTCGTCACATGTAATGTATCTTTACTGGCTTCACTGTCAACGTCTGGGAGCTGCTGTCACAAGAGAGCCAACCGGGTGTTTTCCTCTTCAATGACCTCAGGATTAAAGGACGTATCCCACCTTTCAAGCATCTTTGATTATGTTTCAGCAGCAAACATCAGCAGGATGTCTTCACCTGTACATATGTGATGTCTAAGCATGTTTTTCTCATTAGTAAAACTCTTTGATACAGCTCTGTTCACCCATCCTTTGTCTTTGCTGACTAGCTGTTAGGCGGTTGCTCCGGTAAACTCTGCACTATACAAATGTTTAAAGTTAACGTTTAAACTACACAAATATATGTATGACCCTCCGTGTGTTGGGCTTCTCCTCACGTGTTCATTAAGTGTGAAACTAGCAGGTGAATTACCGTGTCTTGAGTCAGCGAGCGTTCCCCATGTGAATATTTCCTTGCCCGTTTAACATCACGTCGACACTAACTGAAACAAAGAGTAGAGGTCTTGTAACGTCAGTGCCAGAGCTCCAGTTGTATCTGACACGATCCAAAGTGGAGCTTGTAAAAGCTGAAGGTTCAATTAACTCTGAACAAGCTAATCAACAACTTCAGTGAGGAAACAACAACATCAGCCAACTCAGATCAACGTCGCCTCACGAAACGGTGCACATGATTATTTTGTTTGTTCTTCTATAAATGTCAAGCAGCACAAGTGATCAGTGCACCTGTGCAAACCCCTGCACAGCCGAACCTGCAGGAAAATATGAGCCTGCGTTTGTTTTACGTAACTTACGTTGAAATATGTTTCACATGTGTTGACCCATCCATCCACCCTGACTTCCTCCTTACACAGACGTTGCTGCTCTGTGTACTACGTCCCCTGACTTCTGGCAGCACGTCCTTGCTCACAGTTACGTGCATTACTTTTCGTAGGTATGAGTACGAACAATGAATGAGAATATCTGGCTCAGATGCAGTCGACACTAAAAACCTGACACCATGTAACACTGGAAGATTTGTTGTTTGTGGGTGTACTGGGAAGCTCCCATGGGAAACTGTGCGTGCAACTGTATGAATGTGAAACAGCATTTATTTCCAGGAAACTTGAGTGCACTCCCCTTGATTCTCATGCACCTTGAAAGCAGCTGACACTTCCCTGCACAGTATTTGACAGAGCGCTCAATCACATCCGTCGGCTGTCACACAAACCAGGACGTCATCGGCATAAAACTGGAAATGCACTGAAAATGAATAAAGAACATCTGTGGCTGATGTATTTGGGGGAATATAAATAGGCATCAGAGGGGGGGTGATTGATTGTGATGAGCAAAAGGAGACTTTTCAGAGATAAGACCTTTTAGAGCAATTCAATTACCTTCAGGCCCAGAGGAAATGTAGGATGTTATAAACTTTGATTACATCAAGGTTGAAGAAAGGATGGGAAGAGATGGTTGTAAACAGGGACATTAACTGAGACATTATTTAGCTTGTGGTTATATAGTATAACACACAATCCAACTCAAGTCGATGAAAAACAATTATTTCTTGCTATTAAAGTGTTTAAATTGGAAGTACAAATACAGACTGTAGCTTTCTGTAGCATGACACAGAGATTTATTTTGTCAGAGCGGCTCATTAGTCACAGTTGAATGTTTTCTGTTGCCTCAGATAATCTGAAAAACTGTTGACAAGTCGTGTCACTTTATCCTTCGAACGCTCCTGATTCCTGACAGGCACGATATGCTCCGAGAAACTGAAGATGGGAGGATGAGCGACTACTGGAGGAGGTGGATGTAATCAATATAAACATGAGGCAATTAGTGTAGCACTCATATTTCTTTAGGGAGGTAGGTGTAAAATTGTGGCGATCAAAGTGATGTCTGCTCCATGAAAGTCGTTAATGAGGCACCAGAGTGACTACAGGGATATATTGTTAGAGATCCTTTAAGAAACCTGCATGGAATTAATTAAAACACAAAGCACTCCTCCATCTTTCATGCACTTTTACCACATAATAGATCATTTAAAGAGTTAGCAGACGGGCTGTTCACTCCCACATAATCCCTCTCATTTATTTCTGCTACAAACTGAGAGCAGACTAAATTTCTGGACTGGTCGACCACTTTGAAACCAGTGAAATACACCAATTAACAGGATCTGGCAACATAAGTGCGGCGCCAAGTGGACACGGTAAGAGTCCAAAAAAGCTTTATGTCAGTGCTTATTTTCATCCACAGTGCTCATGAAACATGCAAATGAATGGAAACTTAGGGATGCAAACATACAAAGGCGCAAACAAACAAACAAACAAACAAACAAACAAACAGAGCGAGCGTCGTACAAAGCTGCAGATCATTGCCCCGGGGAAAGTGATATGATGGGTTTTGACTTGATGTATCCCACACACACCTGACTAATTGGCTGCATCTGTCAACAAACAACAAAGTGGTCGTTAGTGCAACAGATGAGTAAAACATGTGGGAGACGTGAGAAGGGTTTTTGTTTGAGAGAACAGATGACTTGAATGAAATGTCTGAAACAGGGACAATTATGTATTATCAAGGTACAAAGTCATGTTATGCAAATGGAGATATGTACATATATAATTGGGCTAGAAAATTATTAGAATGATAATATTTCACAGAGAACAACACGGTACAACCACAGCTTATTTACAGCAACTACAGTAAGTGTTTGATCTGCAGCTCTAATTGTTTGTTCATCTGATTTATTCATCAAACAACCAAACAATGAAAGTATTTAGAATGTTTTAGCAGATATTTGTGTCTACATAAAAGTTAATTTCGCATTTAACTAACACTTTTCATCCATCCATGAAAAATGTTTATTTGGTTTCTTGCTGCAAATTAGATGATAAGATTGATACCACGCTCATGTCTGTGTTTCAAGCTAGCTATTAGCATAAAGACTGAACGCCGGGGGAAACAGCTAGCATGACTCTCTCTACAGTTAAAAATTAAACAACTCATTAAGACCAACAGAAACTTAAAAACAATTTGTGGCTTTAGACTAAATTGGTGACAAAACACCAGGAAGTTTCCAACTGCTTCCAATCTTTGCTAGTTAGCTAAGCTAAGCTAACCGTCTCCTAGCTCTAGCTTCATATTTACCGTACAGACATGAGAGGGATCTTCTCATCCAACTCTTGGCAATGAAGCAAATAAGTGTATCTTTTTTTAAATGTTTAACAACAGTATTACTTTATATGTGAGGGGTTTGTTTCAGTGCCTTTGCTTTGCTAACAACAGGAAACATGGCTGCCGTGAGCTTTAGTGACAGATTCTCTCATGTAGCCTACAACGTAGAAATAGTTATATAAAAGAATATACTACTCTTTAGTCACTTTGTTATAAAAACAGACCCTCTACCAATTGGTTCATTGAAAAGGGTTAAATGCTTCCACACCTTTTCATTTTTATTTATTAACCTTCTACTTTTATTCAAATGTAATTCAGTATCATTCTTTACCTTTTCTTTTTAAGTCTGTTGGTAAGGCAATACACTCTTCTGAGTACTTTAAATCCATATCTGTTACGACTCAGACACAGGGAAGGAAGACTCAATTGCACGACTCCAGACACAAAGGTAAAGTGCAGAATAAACAAAACTTTACTCCCAAAAAACAACAAAATAACTCAAAACGCTCACAAGGAGGGTATACAAATGTCTCTGAAAAGCACACTTCATGGGACACTGGTAGTTGCACATGATCTCACAAGGATAGGACAAGACAAACTGGCACAAGACAAGGGGAGACAGGACAATTTATACAAGAGGTGAGTGGGAACAGGTGGAAACAATCAGGGGCGGGGCAGACACTGACGATGGCGGGAAACCACACAAAGACAGGAAGTAAATACAAGACATGACACCAGGGAGGTGAACTCTACAAAATAAAACAGGAACATGACAATATTATATGACACCTACTGTAGCCTATTGTTTACTACAAGTGTACACTCTAATTGTTATACTTTGTATAAGTTTTAATTGTTAAAAAAATTGGATGGAGGTCGAGTGTTTGTGAGCTTCTGAATGCATGAATGTGTGGATGAAAGTAAGTGGTTGCAGACTTTGGTTAGTTTGTATTCACAAAAGTCACACAATAACACAAACAAACTAATCGATGGAGGCAGCGGTAGACCAGCAACTCCAATATTCTGCGAGTTTAAAATGACTGTTTTTATCAATGGAGTCTGGTGACTTTGAAGAGAGCAGAGATAAACGGCTTCCGGCAAGGTAAAGGGGTGATAATATTCTAAATATAGCGTACACTTAAACTGATATTGATTTTCTTTAGGTGGCTCAAATACGTTTTGTTGCTACCCTCGTACACAGCAGTGCAGTGCTTTAATGCTGGTGCTCCTGTCTGTTTCTCCAAACTGAGGGCGTGCCGATCGCCATCTTCTAAAGTTAATACACTGACTATGGATAAGAACCTCATACAACCCCACTTCTAACAACCCAGAGTTTTTATTGATCTGAAAAGTAACAGAAGTGTGCTTCAAACAGAAGAATGTATAGAAAGCAAAGACATTTTTTAATTTACCCTTCCTTTATCCCTTATATTTTATAATTAGACTCCCACTGTAAGTGTCCCTGAGCTAAGAAAATACTACCTATTGTAGGACCATCAGGCCTTAGAAAGCACAAATATGTTCCAGAGGTCAAACACTCTGCAAGAACAAATCAGCGAACACTAAAGATTGAAAAGATTCCACGTTTCACGTTGACCTCGCTCAGATAAGCTGTCCACATAACAGAAAATAACTGACGCATGCCAGCTGCTAGCAAAACAAAAAATCAAGTAAATATGTGGGTATGGAATTTAATTGAGGTCTAACAGAGTCAAGGTATCTAAAGTGAAAATTGAGGATTGTTTCTCTCTCTTCAAGGGAAGGTAGACTGAAAAAGTTGCATTATTTCTTTCCATTTACACATTGCTCTTTAGTTTCTCTGCTGGTGAATGTTCATTACTCCCATTGCTCACACTGAGCTCGCTGTTCGGCTCCAACCAGCGGCTTCTAGCTATCTAAGTATTTACTGGGAACCGATTCCTTGGATAGCATGTTGCATATGTGAAAACCTACTAACTGGTTTCTGATTGTGTCAGCTGTGATCAGCTCAGATGGTTTATTATTTAGTAGAATACAGGTACAGGTGTTCGGAGGCGGAGCTGAATGAAGTGTTGGTTGTTGTGGACGTGACTCTGCAGCTGTGACTGAGGCCGGAGACGTTGATGTTGGTCATCTCAGGCAGAAAGCAACTAAATCTGTCAACTAATTAAACTAAAGCCAGACGGAGGAAATAAAACGATCTAAGCTTTGTGTTGTGGAAAATACCACAAAAAGGAAGGACTTGGCATCGTGTTAAAAACAACATTACATTACAGGTCATTCAGCAGACGCTCTTACAGTACAGGGTCCCTCAGGGTTAAGTGCCTTGCTCAGGGGCACACTGGTGGCAGCCTGGTGTTGAACTCCCGACCTTCTAGTGTTTTAACAGTCAGAGATGATGTTTTTATGTTGAGTGGGTGCTTTTGAAAAGGCTCAGTCCACATTTTAAGGGGAACACAGTCAGTTTATTAATCATGTATTCTTCAGCTTTTGAACACAATGTCTTCTTGTTGAGGAGGTGGCCTTGGAGAAGACCCAACCTGACTCCTGAAATGTAACGACTGCGTTGATTATATTCACCGACAAAGTGTTTTCCTGACAAATAAGTGAACGTTTAGACTCTCCCTTCTCTTTTTACTTCTGGAGTTAACCGAGAGCTTTGAGTTGAACCTTGACGTAACCATTAATCTCGCTTTAGTTGAGGATATTATCGAGAAAACAAACATAAGAAATTGTCAGTGAATGTTTTGCAGACACATTTAGTATGAACACTTTGCGACTTTACAGATAAATTCAATTTAAAACCTAATCCACATAATCCAGATAGCATTAAATGTGTTGCAAATTAGACGTATAGGGAGATAACTTTCAGGAGATTACACATTTATAATTATAAACCTGAGATACAAATTGGTGGCATGGAGTTTGAAAGATAAGACGTGTCGGATCCTGTGTGTTTGAGTTTGTCAGGACGTCTCAGCCAGCCGCGTGGCTTTGGACCATTCGTGTTTCAATACGTGTCTTTTTTTTATCTTGATGCGTTGATGCTGTAGCTTAAAAACGATGAACGTGAGCATCATTATTTAACACTGTACTCGTCTGAACTCTGCCCTCTTCAATGATGATTTAAAAGACGGCAGATTTAAGATGACAGCTCGGCGCCATTTACATAACGTGAACACAGGTTTATTTCATTCTGCTTGTTTAGAAAGGAGTGTAATCATACAACAGGGTTCTTTAGATTTTCTTTAATCCCCACAGAGAAAGAAAGACACAGAGGACACGTCGGTAAAAATAAGAACATTCACAATATATCTAATTTGAGCTAATAAGTAGACAGCAAATGACAGAATACATATAATTACTACCTTTTTTTAAAAACTAAATGTACATTTAAATAACCTGCGATACTCCATGCAGCATCTGGAGTGTTAGCAAAAACAACCTCAGTGTTATATTACATTCTGTGTAACTCAACACTCAAAGTTACACACTTCACAAGGACACTTGAAAAAAGAAAAGGAAAGTGCTTCACAACACCAGACATAATTGTAAGACGTGCACACAGGGGGGGGGGACAACATTTAAATGAACCTTTCATTGTAAGAAAGCACTTGAGGCATTTTAGAAAATGGCAACAAGTACAACTGTCAGGAGGGGAAACGCTACACACTGAGGAGACGATCTTTAGAATCTGAACTTTCAACTCAAAACACAATAATCTGCAATGATCACAGCGGGGGGGGGGGGAGCCAACGAGCCAATGAGAGCGCTTTAAACGGTAAGAAATAATGAAATTCACATCTTTGTTGCACAGACCTCCAGAATGAGACATTTGAATCAGTTTATTTTAAAAGCCAACTCTGTTAGTTTTAAGAGAAGCGACCTTCAATCTGTTCTTCAACCACGTTTCATACAACGAGAATCGGAGCTCATTCAACTGCAGGTTAGCGAGCAGCTGAGGACGAGCAATGTTGCTTTCCCCAATTTGCATCCTGCCAGGTACAAAGAGCTTCAGGTTTGAAAGGATACATAAAGCCTTTTCCAAACAAACTTCACGGCTCAGAACATGAAAGCTTTAAGTGATTTAAATGATGAGTTCAGGCTGCGGATGAAAACAATAGAGCCAGAATCAGAAATGAAAAAGAAGTCAGGCAAAAAAAGAGGAATCTGTCGACATATTGAGTGTGAGATGACAATAGATATGGAAAGATATGAAGGTTAGCTTAGCTTAGCACATGGTATGGATATAAACAAGTTTCAACTACAAGTGGTGCCACACTTTCATGGGAGTTGTAGTTTTTCTCTGTGCTCACAAAGCCATCGCTGTTCAACTTTTTTTTTTTTAAATTGACAAAGGTTTCAACTTCTTATAGCGACTGCAAACAAACAAACGAGTTACAACAAGTTCATTTGTGAACTTTAGAGGTGCTAGTCGGTGGATTTTGTTACGTTTGGACAGAGCACGGCTCGCTGTTTACCTCTTTGTGCTAAGCTAAGCTAACCGGCTGCTGGCTGTCGCTCCATATTTACTGTAAGATATGCGCCTCCTCATATAACTTCCAGAAAGACATCGAATAAGAGTTATTTTTCCCCAAAAAGTCAAACTATTACTTAAAAAGTTAAAACAAATCTGCATCAATGAAAAATAAAAGTATATTTCTCGTCCCACGCTGCTTCATAGTGCTACTTATTCACAGCGTCTCCCGTCCTCTTCCTGTGAGCCACAGATGATTCATGGGAGCCTATGTAAGGGCGTATTCTCCATCATATCCCGTATAATACATCTGTGGCTATTCTGCCATTGTGCTCCGGCTGAGAACAAAAGAGTGTTTGTTGATCAGAAAATAACCGAGAGCCTGAAGCAGAAAAATGTTGCGATCTGCAGCAGAAAAAAGAAAATTGCTGCACACGAACCCACTGCATCAACAAAATGATACAATCAAGCATTAAAAACAACAAGAGGAAGATGCGAGTAAACAATTACAATAATATAATGCACCATAACACACCAAAACAAATCATGAGAACTTAAAATCTAACCGCGCTTTACAATTCACGGTGGATAAACTGCCAGACGTCTGCACAATCACAGGCTGAGTGGAAACGCACGTACAGTAATCATGTAACATGCGTGGCATACTGTATGGATTCAGTATCAAGGGCTGTTTTACCTCCGGGAAAATAAAATAAATGATATTTTCTAACTCTTCCTGAGGCCCAGATCTTATCTTCAGGAGAAATGATTCAGCAGGACGCTTCTGCTTTACATACATCGTGCGGTAGGTACTTTGATATCGGCTGCGAGACGGCGAGCGTCCCAGAGGAAATCTGAACCGTGACCCCGACTGTGTTACGGCCATCTCCTATTCCCTGAGCTACATCGGGGGGAATTTAAAATAGGACATTTTTACATTTCGCTGATGCTCTTGTCAGCGGACTTACAATGACTTTTGAGTTGTAGGTCATTCTTTGTGAGTTCTGTGGTTCCTTATTCAGAGACATGTGTCGCACGCAGCTGAACCCACGGAGCAGGCTTTTTGCTTATTTGCAGGTCAAAATGCGTCTAAAACGTCTGGATTAAAAATGGATTTAATTTAAAGACATTCATTTAAAGGGAGGGAGTTTGCTCAGTTGTTGGAGTTAAACATCCGAGCGGTTACGCTTTCACTCTGAGGAGCGAGATGAAAAACTGAAGTGGCACATTTCTATCTGTGAAGAACAGTGAAGATTTTAAATTGGACTGATAATGGATCAACGAATGACGGCGTTGTTTGAGTATCAATTTTCATGCACGATTCAACAACAACAACAACAACAACAACAAAGAGTCATTCTGTTGTTCTTTGCCGTTTCCAGTTGCATGATTATATATTTGGGAAAGATGTTGCACGGAAGATGTGCACCATGAGGCGGACAGGACACCTGAACATGCCAGAACACTTGCGTCTGAAGGAGCGGCAGGAAGTCGACGACATAACCTCCTAATATTAAAACTAGGGGCTTCTGGTTGAAGCTTCCTGTGTGAATGAATGTTGCGTTTGATCCGGCACACTTACAGTACAGTAAACTCCAGTCCATGCTACCCACAGAGTCCGGACTACATTCAGTTTCCTGAAGTTGAAACAAGAAGTTAGAAGTACAGTACTGTGTGTATGATTCAAGACGGAAGTGCTGACAAACAGAAAGTTACTACAGCTGTCACTTCTGTTGACGCGCGGAACGGCCATCTTGGATTTGGTGAGGTTCTTCCAACTGTCCGGTACGGAAATCTGACATCAGGAGGCATTTTAGTTCAAATGGAAATTTCTCTACACTGGCATGAACTGACATTTTGGGGCATTTATTTATAAAGAAAGTTGTGAGATTCCAACACACTAATTCTGTAGTATAAAATCCTCCCCACACTATATTATGTAAACTCCCAGAGGACATGACCTCAGAGTCTTCAATGCTAGATATGTTCCTGCCAAGAACTCCAAGAAGCTGCCAGTTTCAACCTACGTTTTGACCTGCAAATCACCAAATCGATGCTCACTGAGAAAGAGCCCAAAACGAAGGGCCTGTGTGTGTGATAGTAAACAAGAGTGAGATCGTGGAGCTGCAGTGTATTACAGTCGTCAGGGACCCTGTGCATCAAGTCGCCTAAATCACAATTAGTCTTTGAATCCTTCCAGTCGTCCCCTCTGGGCCGCGGCTCTGACCAGGACACTAATCAAGGCCTTGAGGGTGTGTGTGTGTGTGTGTGCGTGTGGGGGGGGGGGGGGGGGGAGTCACGGTCACAGCCAGAGTGTCTCAGCCCTCCACGGCTACCAGCCAGGCTACACACCTCACTGATTATTCTTCAGTGTGCTGGAACAGATGCATTCAAATGTAACGGCCTGAACCAGGACACGCTGCGTTCAAAGACGAATGGGAAGATGTGTTCACACAGTGATACTGTACACAAAGAGGCACAAAGCTGGATGAGAATATGATCGAGTGAGAGAGAGAGAGCATGCTCCTCCGTCTCTATACAATGAACTGCAGAGTATATTGCAGGCACAAAATGATAATAGAATACAATTAACTTCCTATGGTTTCACTGCACACATAAATCTCTCCCTCCGTGGGCTCACAAATGATCCTTTCCGTGAGTCTGGAGTTTGTAATTGCACATCGCTCTATGTGCTGCGATGCTCACATTGTCAATAGCACACTGTTAAAGAGCGTTAGCAACTTATCTCTGCAGAATAAATTAGCAACCTATCCGGACATCAAGCCAAAACATGATTTTCACAGCATTATAAAAGAAAAGAAAAAGTTGACATCTTTAAATTGTGTGTGTTTACACACAGCACAACAACCGAGCACGAAGATAAAAAAGCTGATTTACTTCCACGACTCTAATCAACCTTCCAGTTTCACTGAAATAGTTTTCCTCGCCGTGTTTTTCTTTTCAAATGACCTTGTTTGTTGAAGGTTTTGTAGGCGGAGAAATGAAAACCTGCCCTCAATAATCCCTCAGTCAGAGATGAAGGCCTGAATGATACTCGTTATGGATTAATTACAGCCTGACAGAAGAAGACGGACACGCGGAGGAAACAGAGTAGGCGAGCTTGTCAGGCGTCCATGGCAACGAGACTCGTCTCTGCAGCAGCTCTTCTTCAGTCCTGAAAATCATTTTAATTCAGCCTCTGCGATGCACAGCGCCTGCAGACATGTGAGCGGCTGAGGTCACTGAAAGTTGACAGATGGTCGATACATCCTGTTGTTTCTCAGTTTTTTTCTTTTCTTTCAAAGCTAGTCTTCGAGCCATCCTCTTGCTAAACTCACAGAGCAGCGAGTGGATCGATTAGTCAGTAAAAGAGCGGCGCGCTGTGCACTTTTGGCCACTGGAGATATGTTTTTGCTGTCTAGGTCTGTTTGAGTGGCCGTCTAAAAAACAAACAAGCACTTCCTGGATATTAGCCATCCAGGACTTGACAAGCAGCCATCAACCAACCGTTCTTTAATGGGTATGAAGTGGAACTTGTGCCAAAACGGATGTTTGTGCACATTAGGGAACACGCTTTCTGTCAGTGTAGCGATCCAGCTGGTCCCCAGATGATGCTGATGATGATAATGACGATGACAGTGTAGTATTTCCATGTCTGTTCAACCAGGGTCACGACAGCTGCCAAGGTGGGTTAAAGAACTTGATGGCGTGAGTTTTGGCCCACTTGGCGATCACAGACTTCTCAGTGATGAAGCGGTGCCCGCCGTAGGGGGCGCTCTCATGGAGCAGATACTCTGCACACTCGTCCCGACTGCCCGCCTCGTAGTAGTGATAGGGAACCTTTCTGTAGCCCTCCGTCCTGAAGAGGAAGGAAGGACAGAAAAAGATCATTTCAATATTTGCATATTTAATAATGAATTTACCTCGCCCGAGTTAGAAGTTAAATAAAATGTTTCTCATTCCAAACTAGGACGTTACATACCGTCTGTCCTGGAAATAGGTCTGCTCTGATTGTGCTTTCAAGTGCTTCTATTACTGGAATGTCCTTTTTTAGATATAGATATAGAACTTGTTTCGATATGATTTTGCTCGTGACAACTTTCAGGACAGTTAGTGACGCAGCAATACAGCTTCACAAACTATACATGAAATACAAATCAATGAAAACAGCAGTCGGCACGGAGCAGGAGAACACACTCTGCACATGGTTTACAATGGTGAGCGACGGCTTTATGAGAAAATGTTGTGTAACAGCTTCGTTGGGAGAACAAACACTGGCAGAGGAGACGCAGCCATCACCGGTGGGTCCACGGCGACAAAGCAACGATGGCTGTCTGCCAGCTCAATCACTGCCTCTCTCTTCTGTGTCACACCGTGGTGCGCACCGGCGTTAACAAATAAATTCAATTTCACCCTCTCTGCAGCACCTGTTGAAGTTCCATTACTGCGTATCTGCTGAGGTCAATTCTGTCTAGAGCTTCACGAAACACTTCTCCTCCTCTTCTTCTTCTTCTTCTTCTTCTTCTTCTTCTTCTTCTTCAGGAGCTGCCAGCAGCAGTTTGCGTGACACTAAATTGTCCACTCAGAAACTCAGTGGAACACAACATTCTTCTGTCTCACGCAGGAAAGAAGAGAGAGAGAGAGAGAGAGAGAGACAGGCAGGGAGAGAACGCCACCCCTTAGCCGCCTCACTGAATCATAAAACCCTCGGTGCTGGTTGAATCATCACTCCTCTCTGCCGTGCGTCTGGGGCTGTTTATATTTCAACTCCCGCTGTGCACGGGGAACACGGAGAGGATAAAAGGCAGGATTTTCCCCGCGTATTAGGTAAAAGTGTTGGACTCGGGGGGGGGGGGGGGGGGGGGGGGGGGGGAAATAGAGAGAGCTCAGGTTGAGCTGCCAGAGCAGAAGCGAGACGTAGGGAGAGAAAAGGCGAGTCAATCAAGGCTGAGATGACTAGAGACCGAGCGGCCGTGCCCCGGGCAACAGCATCTTGTTTGTCATCCTTCCTGCGGCCTCGCAGCGAGACTGCAATCACTCACCCAAGAGTCAGAGAGAAGAAGACAGGCCGATATAGAAATACAACTTTAAGTAGGGAAGGAATTGGGTGCTGCAGCTCAGCCACCCGCAGCATCGGAGACTCTGCAGCCTGCTGGGTATTCTAGGCAGGGAAACATAATGGTATTCACGGCACAGACAACCCAATATGGATTTCAGCATAGAAATTCAGCCATTAAATCCAAACTGAGGGATTGGAAATGTATTCCAACAGGGCAGTCTGTGATTATGGGAGGCACTGCTATTGGCCGGCGCTGCTGTGAATGTGAATATAGCTTTCGAATTCTTTTTTGTAGGAACGTGTGCATTTCTCATCCAAGTATGGCGGGTTATAGTCGGTGTCTTACTTGCAGTAGGTGTCATTTATCATGCCGTAGATATGGATCTCTTTGCACATGTCCATGGCGAGGATGAGCGTGAACCAGCCCGTGCTGAGGTAGGAGCCCGACTGGATCCTGCAAACACACAACCACAGCTGTTTCATTGAGAGATTCATTTGCATAAAAAACCTTTAATTTGCATTCAAATTAAAACATCTGTAGAGTTTCCACGGGTGCCGTTTCTCTGACCTTTGCACTCTTTGCTCGCGTGTGCTTGTAATGCAGCCGATCTGAGAATCTAAATTATTCCAACAGCTGTTCGTATGTTATGTTGCTCTGGATTGGAGCCACAGCTCGGGATCAAAAATGGAAATTTAAAAAGTAAAAGCATCTGCAGCACAGCCCTCAGGTCAGGCGTAGAAACATATGTCTGCCTGTAAGTTTCAAAGGTGATTTCTCTCATTTTAAATAGTTAAAGAGGTTGTACATATTAGACTTCCATGTATATATATATAAGAAGGTTTAAAGGCGGAGAAAAGAAACACACGTTGTTGGGTTGTTGAACAGCTTATCACTACAGCAGCACACACGTCGTCCCCTGTGATCGATGCAGGAACCCGTGTGGGCCGATCAATACCAACATGCATAATCCTTTCATCAGCATCAGACCAGCAGCGTTACGACCGCTCAACGCAAGGAATAAAAAGGTACGCTTTGATCATGTTCCAACACACAACACCGTTGAGATGCATCTTCACTCGAGGTTTTGTCAAAACAAGACGAGTAAGTGGGTCATAAAGTGTACGCCCCCGCATGGCAGGTGGCCCCGCTCCCCGAGGGCTCGCTGCCTCTCAGCCATGCAGAATACTACAAGGAGCCTTAGACCGTGTATAAATTAAACAGAGTGCACAGCATGATGCTGATAATGATGAGGGGGCAACGTGGCAGCAGCCCCACAGTGTGACACTGAATCAGTAAAGACATTTTGGAGGAACCAAAAGTTATTTCATTCTTTGTATTTGATTTGTTTTTAGGAAAGCAAAATGTGGTATATACAGTAAATAAACTTGCCTTGACTTTGATATTTAAATGGTCAACAAGTTACAAATTAATATATAAATTCACCAATAAAAATAAATAAATAACTCAATTAAAAATGCATAAATTATTACTCAAATACAATTAATTAAAAGAAATACTGTTTAAAAAAACGGATTTAACATATAATCAGAAGGGTAATTAGTTTTTCCGTTGGCCTGGTCCACCTTAAAAGAAGACCAAGAAGAAAATACCAAAGTGGTGCACAAACTAAAGAATAAAAAAGCTTTACTATTGGGGGTGTACTTCCTAAAATAACATGGATGTTTGGAACAGCAGATCCTATTTGCCATGATGCATCCTGTCACATTTAGCAGCAGGAATGCTGCCCATTAAAGTTGGAGTTGGACAGCTCCAGCATCCCGGGCTCTGTCAGCATCAGCACCTTGGACAGCGCTCAACACAAACTCCAACTGTTTCCCAACATTGTTTTTGCTCGTCCATTAAAAATTGCAGAACTGTCGACTTGTTCCCGCTCATCATCGGACGCCCGCGTCTACCAGCTATGAGCAGTTAACAGAATAACAAATGAATCATATTCAGCTGTAAATGTGCACGCGAGCGGCTCTTTGACGTTGTACAACTGAGATTTGAGCAAAATGCTAATTCCAGTAAGCTAACATGCTCCCACTGACAACACGAGCGTTGATGTTTAGCAGATATGTTTAGCATCATGTGTAAGCATGCTAACATTTACTCATTAGCACTGCGTACAGCTGAGGCTGATGAGTTAGTTTTGCAGAAATTAAGTCATAAGCCAATGTTGACCTGATGGTGCCGCTAAATTAAAGGTGAGTGAATAACGAATTCATCCTGAGGGGAACAGGAATATTTTTACAAAAATGAACGCTAATCCAGCCAATCGCTGTCGAGACATTTCACTGATAACACAAATGAATAACCCTCGTGGTGGCGGCAGAGGGAAAGTCACGGGATCACCATCGTCATTAGGATTCATCATTCAGGAACCATGAACGTCTTTACTAAGTTAGATTTAAATCCATCACATCGCTGTTGAGACATTTCATCCATAAAAAGCAACGATTAGAGGAAAATCTTTTAATAAATAGCATTTGATGCAGCAGAAAATGTTTTCCTCAGCCCCCCCCCCCCCCCCCCTGTGCTGTTATTCATGTCTTGACCCTTCAGATTTGTTGCGCGACCCCTCGGTGGGGGAACCACAGTCCTTAGTAATCCACCTGTAAAAGAAAGCCGGAGGATGTTTTACACCGTAGCTGATCCACTTATGATCATGAGCAGCTAAACGGGCAGCAGAGGATTGAAACGCTTGTGATCCAGAAGGCTCAGTGAAAGATGGCGACCATAGAATTGATAAAAAACCTGCGAAAAGCTTTCAAACTGCTTGAAATCAGCCTGTTAAAAATATGTCATTTGTAATTTCCATTCCAGTTGTGTGTGAAACATTGTTGTGAATAACTGTGAAGGTGCCTTCTCTCGTGTTGTACTGTGAGAGCAGCTGGCAGGCGACGCATGATAACTCCACCGCTAATAACTATCCTCCAGACCGCTGACAAACATCTGATCTACAACTCTCCTTATGTCCGTCACTTGGCACCTTGATGGAGGAGACGCGTCATTTTCTTGCCTCTTGTTAAATGTTAGTTTTTCAAATTGCATACGAATAATAAATTATGATTACGAGCAATCATGGAGCTAACGCAGGAAAGGAAACGGTGGATGATGAGATGAACGGGAATCACACATTTGCGTTACGGAGCTGTGTTCAAAACCAAGACGGACACATAAACAAAAGGAATTTCACAATGAAAAACCTTTAAAACTCAATAAACATCATAATAGCAGCTGTGAGGCCATCACAAATACAAGAGAGACCCGTGTCTCGTTTAAACTTCCAGTGTTTAAAAGATGTGTTGGAGTAATTTGTGTCATCTTGAGGACATTTTTTAACCGTTTTAATGCCAAGAAATGTTTGTTTTATTATGAAAAGACCAGTCTAGCTGCAGAATATTATGCAAACACACGCATAATAACAATAATAATGGTAATAAATGCTAATTGAGGGGGTCATATTGTAGCAGGAGGAACATGTACACAGTGTAGATTCCACATTTCCTGGTTATCGGTGCTGCTGGTGAACACTGAGCAGGCGGCGGCTGCAGCGTCGTGTTCAAGGACGGTTCAAATCTGTTGCGGGGATCAAACCTGTGAGCTTTCTGATCACGCACGGTCTCTCTAGCCGCACGTCTCCTCTCGTTGGTGCTCAGTAATCATCACGCGGTGTTTCTGCCCTGCACTATTTAAAAGTCAGTCAAGTCATTTCAATGACACTCTTGACATCGGTGTCCTTCGGTGCTCAAGCTAATGAAGTTTGAGTTTCTGTAGGTGGTGCTCTTATCGTTGTCACTTCAGCTGCGCTTCTCCTGCGCTTATTCAAAATGAACCTGCTGATTAACAAGAATAATGTGTCATGCACCTCTGTGTAGCGAAAGGATTTGTTCTTAAGCTAACAGTGTGAAGGTTTCATGAGCTACGTGGTTGAATCCTTGTTTGGCTTCAGCGCCGTAGACAGGATTCAAGTGCCCTAACAACAAACATGTTTCTTATTTGTCAAATCAAAGACACTAAAACACTGAGGACACAATCTCAGCATTTGTAGTAGCTACAGCCCTGATTGGCTGATGGGAATAAGATATAAGAGCAGACTTCAAATACGGCGCTAATTAATGAAGAAACCAATCAGCTAACTAAACTAAAAGAGTTTCAAACATCCCGACTCTACAATGTGGCTTTAAGGCCTCAAGTGCACAGTTTAGTTTAGCTGTTAGTTTGTGTAGCCCATCAGACTCTCTCACACGCTGACACGGGCTGTGAGGAGGGGAAATACCACAAAAAAATGCAATTTGTTGTAATAAGAGAGGAGGAGGAGCACAGAAGGGAAACATTTCCAGTGATACACAGCTCGGCAGCTCTCAGCCGTCAGAGCTGTCAACACATCACTATTACCCTGCGTTACTCATTAGCCATTTGACAGTGTGGCAGGAGACACACACTCAAACATTCGCACACATGCACCACATCCCCCGCCGAGTGCTGAATGTCCTGGAGCAAAAATAGGCCTTCTAGAATAAATAAAGAGGGGGGCGGGGGGGGTCTCCTGACCTGATAATTAACATTTCAAAGCAGATCTGTGGAAGTGGAGACGCAGAGAGAACGACTGATAGAATTGAAGGTCTTCAACAGACAATGTGTTTACCTACGACAATCATAATGGCACAAGTTTGCAAAGAGGAAGCTGTTATTGTGTGGCCAATTTAAAAAAGAGATAAGGCTCAGTGTGAAGCTGCTTTGGCAGGCGACAAATAACATCCAGAGCCGGAGGACAGGGAGGATGCAATTTGATTGTTTTGTTAAAGCAGGAAAACGCAGCCTTTTACTCAAAGGCTGCAAACAAAAGGTGTCATGAGGTCCAGCTCAACACCGGCTGGCTTTTTTTTTTTACAGAGTCTCCTTTAGTCCCCACTGCCACGGCTTTATTGAAAAATGAAACATAATAAATTGCGTTTGTGCATGAATAAGAATCGCAGTTAAATCGACTGCACAGACACAGACCTGAGTCAAGTGAGGCAGGGGTGATTGGGACTGACATGCTAGGACACTGCAGCGCTACCAGGCACTGGGAAATGAAGGGTGTTTGAGAAATGGAGTCGGACACTCTGTGCAGGGTTTAAGTAAATAATCCTCCAAGTCTGACTGAGTTTGAGCTTGTTGTGCTTTACCTGCCGAGCGCCAGAGGCTAAGGAGCTTCCCGGGATCTGCGAGAAGCTTCTCTCCCTCCGACTCTTGTTCAATAACTCGCACTTGACATTCACAGCGGGAAAGCTGTCCACGTGTGTGAGAAAATCCAAAGTGACGACCGCTTTAGTTGAACCGTGCTTAATATACGCCTCTGCAGCTGCACAAACATGATATGACACCTGTCCAATCCACTTAGGGGAATATAACTCAACTCTTTAGTGAGAAGTGGAGCCTTACGCTGGAAGGAAATCACTTTGAAAAATTGATTATCGGCAACACATCAGACAAAAAAGTTATTATAATACACTATTGGACAAATGCAAATGATTCACGTAATTAGACACCTGATGTGTTTGAAGGATGATCTCTAAATATGCAGCTCAGCTTGAATGTTGATCCAAACAATTAAAAGCTAAACTAAACACTTCTAGCAGGCCATAAATCATGACACTGGATTCATAAGGAACAGTTTGTCATGTTGGGAAATACTCACTTCCATACTGTTCTCATGTCTGCACTCTAACTTATGAAGCTATCACCAGCAACTTAGCTTAGCTTAGCTTAGCTTAGCACAAAGACTGGCTCTGTTCAAAGGTAAGAAGATCCTTTGGACAGAGCCAGTCCAGTCTTTATTCGACATCTCTGCCACTTGTCTTAGTGTGCACACTATAAAGTAGTTATTTACCTTTTATTTAAGGAAGTCTGTTGACATACAATAGAGACGTCAGTTTTTGACGGTTACCTTTTGTTCTGTGAAGCAATAACAATGATTTGTATTCTTTTAAAGTCTGATTTTATCTGTCTGCAAAGCACTTTGTAACGCAGTGCACTGAATGTTCCATATACCGGTACATGCTGTCGTATTATTAATGCCTAAAGAGCAGGATCAGGGCAGAACCATCTGTCGGGTCGGTTTGTGCTCTGACGTGGCGAGACCTCCTGCACGTCCATCCTGCATCAAGTCACTTCAGACACAATCTGTGAAATCGCATATAACATACGATTAATACTACGTATGACGTAAACCTGAGTAAGTTGTGCATTCTAACTGCACAGTATGAGGATTTCATCCGGATCTGTACTAGATCAGTATGAAACATGAGTTTACTGGATTGCATTGCGGCTTTTCAGACTGTCCAATGGAAGACTGTGAGGCAGACTAATGATGGCGAGAGACGTTAAGACACGGCTAATAGGAGCTTAATGTACTGAAGGAAACATTTTAATTTGCCTTGAAATAATACTGGAAAATATTCAATTGGAGTGGAAGAAACAATGTTGATTTACGTTTGTGATAAACCGTTTTCACACAGCTGTAACGTGATCGATTCAGTCACGTGATGCAGAGAAGAAGTATTGCTGCGAGTGTGAATTGTCTGCTGGTATTGGCAGATTTAATCGTTAATTTAGCATTCAGTATGCAGTGGAAACTGATGCAGGGTGTTAGTATGCAGGGTGTTAGTATGCAGGGTGTTAGTATGCAGGGTGTTAGTACGCAGGGTGTTAGTATGCAGGGTGTTAGTACGCAGGGTGTCAGTATGCAGGGTGTCAGTATGCAGGGTGTTAGTACGCAGGGTGTTAGTACGCAGGGTGTTAGTACGCAGGGTGTTAGTACGCAGGGTGTTAGTATGCAGGGTGTTAGCATGCAGGGTGTCAGTATGCAGGGTGTTAGCATGCAGGGTGTCAGTATGCAGGGTGTTAGTACGCAGGGTGTTAGTATGCAGGGTGTCAGTATGCAGGATGTCAGTATGCAGGGTGTTAGTATGCAGGGTGTTAGTATGCAGGGTGTTAACATGCAGGGTGTTAGCATGCAGGGTGTCAGTATGCAGGGTGTTAGCATGCAGGGTGTCAGTATGCAGGGTGTTAGTACGCAGGGTGTTAGTATGCAGGGTGTCAGTATGCAGGATGTCAGTATGCAGGATGTCAGTATGCAGGGTGTTAGTATGCAGGGTGTTAACATGCAGGGTGTTAGCATGCAGGGTGTCAGTATGCAGGGTGTTAGCATGCAGGGTGTCAGTACGCAGGGTGTCAGTACGCAGGGTGTTAGTATGCAGGGTGTCAGTATGCAGGATGTCAGTATGCAGGGTGTTAGTATGCAGGGTGTTAGTATGCAGGGTGTTAACATGCAGGGTGTTAACATGCAGGGTGTCAGTATGCAGGGTGTTAGCATGCAGGGTGTTAGTATGCAGGGTGTTAGTATGCAGGGTGTTAGCATGCAGGGTGTCAGTATGCAGGGTGTCAGTATGCAGGGTGTTAGTATGCAGGGTATTAGCATGCAGGGTGTCAGTATGCAGGGTGTTAGTACGCAGGGTGTCAGTATGCAGGATGTTAGCATGCAGGGTGTTAGCACGCAGGGTGTCAGTATGCAGGATGTCAGCATGCAGGGTGTTAGTACGCAGGGTGTTAGTATGCAGGGTGTTAGCATGCAGGGTGTTAGTATGCAGGGTGTTAGCATGCAGGGTGTTAGCATGCAGGGTGTTAGCATGCAGGGTGTTAGCATGCAGGGCGTTAGCATGCAGGGTGTTAGTATGCAGGGTGTTAGCATGCAGGGTGTCAGTATGTAGGGTGTTAGTATGCAGGGTGTTAGTATGCAGGGTGTTAGTATGCAGGGTGTTAGTATGCAGGGTGTTAGTATGTAGGGTGTTAGTATGCAGGGTGTTAGTATGCAGGGTGTTAGTATGCAGGGTGATAGCATGCAGGGTGTTAGTATGCAGAGTGTTAGCATGCAGGGTGTTAGTATGCAGGGTGTTAGTATGCAGGGTGTTAGTATGCAGGGTGTTAGTATGCAGGGTGTTAGTATGATATTTCAAACACAGCCTTGGTCTCTTTTTCTGTTTCAAACAAATTGCCCCTGGGGTAGATCTTTAGTTGTATATTTTCAGGCTTTCACAGGTACCATCTACCATTGCAGGTAATCACAATGCTATTCAAATGAAGGGCTTCTTCGCCAGATGTTCCCTTTTTAAAATGATTATCCAATCTCCAGAGACATGAACAGCACACTCGCCTGCCTATCTTCTTTGAGTTTGTCCATGGGGCGAGTTGTGTGTAGAGGAACAACATACAGCGTCTTCCTGAGTCTCTGAAGCAGCTGAGGAGCCTTTTGGGTTCGATACAGTGACAGAAATCCAGAGCAGAGCCGCAGGGTGAAAACAGGTTATTGTTTTTTTGTAACATTTTTCTTTTTACACAGACCACAGAGCACAGCAATTTATTTTAATGATGGGAATGAACAATGCAGCCGTGTAGGCTTGCTGAGGCGTTTCTTAATTCTGCCGGGAGGCAATATGAAGTATCGGGGATGACCTCCACAACCTGCATTATGAAAAAGACAATTTGCTTTTTTCAAGTCTAGATTTGTTTACTTTTGTACCAATACGCAAAGCTAATAACAACCAGGAAGAGGACGCTCACCCTCGACGAAAAGACGCTTGTCGATGCAGAGGAGCACCGTGTTTTGTTTGGATGATGTCGGGTCAGAAGGAAGCTCTCCGATGACTCTCTTCACTTGAACCTTTGAAATCATCTGGTTTTTTAACCTTCTTTACTGGCAAAATACTGAAATATCTAAACAACTGTTTGATAGATTGAAGACATTTTGAGGAGATATTCTTGGCACCCAGATGATAAATCCGACTGACTTTGGTGATCCCCTGATTTTTTGTCTCGCGACACAGTGAGGTTGAAATATACTGAACTATAGAATTTCCTCAATTTTATGACCATACGCCTGCAAAACTAATGATCATCAGCCTCAGCTGTACTCCATGTCTGCTGATAATTAGCCAATGTTAGCATGCTTACATGCCGAGTTTAGTAAACTCTATAGCTGCTCAGCATCAGGATGTTAGCATTGTGACTTTAGCATTAGCACAGTGTGTCTTCAGCGCAGCCATCCTGTTGAAATAAATTAAAATGCAGAAATATAGTGTAAATATGTTGGACTACGGCTTCACTGTAAACACAATTGGTTGAGTGGAGAGTGTTTCGTGCCTCGCAGCGGGAGACAAACAGCTTCCAGTATGTTCTCCTGCAGGCTCGTGGATTTCATTCAGCGCAGAACATTTGTGCTGACTGTAGAATATTCCCGCGGCACAGGTTACAGACGAGGTCCGCCGTCGTCTTCTATATGAAATAGTTTCGTCTGTTAAACTCGAGTTCATGGATTCTGGGTTTTAATTGAGGAACAGATAGCATATCTTCTCTGAACGACGCAGGTTTGTTTCTTTAGTTCGGTGAATGTGGTGCCCTGTTTAGCTTCTGCTGAAATCTGAGTCTCAGATTTAACAGCCAATTTCTTCCCTTCTGCTTCTTCTCCACATGCAACATCTCGGTGTCATTTTCAAACTTAATTGGAATCTTTTTTCTTTTTACCTTTTCCATTCAGAGAGTTCATCCACATTCTTGAATTGTGAAATCAGTTCCCACATTTCACTTCCTTCCACAGAGTGCAATCATGTGAAGAAGAACCCGAATGCAAGTCACAGAAACAGATCGTTAATGTAAACATCATACTTTCTACCTCCAAGATTATTCTTCTGTTTTCCTACACAACACAGGCTATTTATAGATGCACCAATCAGCACACAAGTGAGTCCTTAATAATGAACAGAACAACGACAGCTTCACTAATGAACCAAGAAGAAACAAACTCTTACAGTAAGAGCTGTGCTACATGATGCAGGAGCAGCTTTTGGACGAGATGTTCGCACATCTGGACCGTCACGACCTGGACGAGCTATTTCTTGCGTGGTTAAATTCATGGTTAATCCTTTCAAAGCTGTGAAGTCACTCCCTTTCTCTCAGTTTATCTTATATCGTGTTTTAAAACCAAACTAATGAGAAGACACGGCTTGTTCAACAGCTTCCTCTGTTTTGTCACAATCTACTTTCTTGGAGATTAGTGCTTTGTACTGTCGTCCTTTAGGGCCCGGTGATATTGGATTTTAGTCCCTCGGGGACGTCTTTGTTTCTGGTTCAACATTCGAAGCTGTTTTCACATTTTCCCTTTCCGATTACGCGTTCTACTACTTGCTGTTCACACTCAATCTCTGCTCCTCCGTGTTTTTATCACCTCTATCCACAATTTCTCCGTCTGACCCTTTCGACTCTCATCTTCTTCTTCCCCTCCCACTCTGCTCACCCCCTCTGTCCCCTGACTCCCACTCTCCCCCAGAGTTAATGGCCTCATTGTCGTCCTAAAGCAGATGTCAATAAGAGGACAGAGGACAGACGGCTGGTTAAAAACGGAGAGAGATGCTCTGGAGGCCGACATCCCAGCAGACAGCCAGCAGTCGCAGAGTAATCCTGGGTACAGTGAGCCAACGCTCTGTTTTAGTGGCGATGGACACCAGGAGGGAAAGGACTGAGGACACGATGGAAATACCGCAAATGTATTCTTCAGCTTTCCTGAAGGAAAAGTCAGAGCGTGAAAGCATGCTGCTGCTGATCATGATGCATGTATTCATCTACTCCGTCATCACCACTCAGCCTCTTCTAATGGGAGAGCTCGTTTAGCTCGTCGAGCACAATGTCTGCCTGTTTGGCAAATGTCATCATAATAATCATTAATGGCAAACCTTTTAGGGAGGTGGCATATGATATATATACATCAGGGTAAAATAAATCTCCAATATCAGCTAAAAATGGGGATGCAACGGTAAAGTACGCCTCATTAACCCGAAGGAAAGGCTGCAAAAGTGAAACCTGGCAGATTCATAATGGCTGAGGTATGGAGTCTGGCCAAAGTCCAGGTTTTCTTTCTTCTTTAAGTTTGTCTCATGTTTCCGATCTACTTCACACCTGGAAGCAGAACCACCACAGTGTGATCTGCTGGCCACTGAGCAGCTGTTGGGGTTCAAGGTTCAGGGTTCCTTGCTCAAGGGCGCCTCAGTGGCAGCCAGTCCGGGGGATTGAACCTTCAACCCTCCGGTCACGAGCTCGCTTCTTCAGGCCACCACGCGGCCCGTTACTGTCGTCACTGCTCAGCAGATTTACATTAAATACGTAGATCGAAGGCTGTCGTGTGTACGTGATGCAGTGAGAGGAGGATGAGTGCAGTGGGGGCTGCCTGAAGCACATGATGTTGGCGGGATGATACACCACTCACTACTGAGTGTTTAGGCTCAAACAAAACAACCCCCGCAAGAGTAAGTGCAACACATTGACATCTTTAAACAGCGAACCTGAAGCCTTCGACTTGTCAGCTGCGGATGACTTATAACTTCCCTCCTCAGCTGCTTCGCTCTGGATGTTACGAAGTTTCAATATTGGACTAAATAGAGGGCGCTTCAAAAAACTGATATGGAAATGTAATCTGATATTATGATCATAATCCTGTCGTTTGTGATAAACCTGTGCATAGAGAAAGCATGGAGTGAGCTGAATTGTCTAATTACATGTGACACAGTTTTATATAACAGAAGTCTGATATGACATAACTGATGTTGTTATAATACTTCCTCTGTGTTCCCTCTAACAGCAGGAGAGTGCAGAGCAGGGTCACCTGTAGCTGTGGCAGGTGACCTGGAATCTTTACCTGCCACAGCCAACGTTAACACAATAATACAATGTTACATGGAGTATTTGGCAGGTGGCGGAGGGTACAAAGAGACAGACGATACAGTAAGATAGTCACGTCTTTATATAGTGCTGTAAATGGTGAATCTGCGAGGAGGGAGAGCTGCTGGTATCTTATTCCTCGACATCCCCTGCAGGGTCTCGGTGCTGTTAGCATGATCCAGGCTGCTGTGCTCACTGACACTCTGCATGTGGAGAACATCCATCATCCTAACTCGCTCCACACTCGCAACATTTGTCCCCCGTTACTTTTACAAACACCCAAATGACCGACCATATGGTGCTAAATGGTCAGAATATAACATCCCCCCCGCCTCCCATCCCCGCCTCCCTCGTGCATCCCTGCAGCGATTCTTCTGACGTGCAGGGAGCTCACGGCACGGCGAGGGGTTTCCACTGATCTCCTCGTCTCCGCCTGGCAACCAGGACTTTAATAATTCTCTCAGAGCAGAAGAAGGCGTCTGATGCTTTTATGCACGCAGCAGTTTTCTCTCATTAATTTCGCAGCACCCCAGTGAGTCTGAGGGAAAGACTTCGTATGTCCAAGAGATGTTTTACAAGCAACATTTCTACCTCCGTGTACCAGAGTCAAAAATAAAGATTCCTTTGTTATACTTTACATAAATCCCAGACATTCAAGTAATAGATTAAATGAATTACAGCGCTGCATATAGCTTTGATAATAAACCCTGATTAACTGACTGCAGGTGTCATTACCTTTGATGAAAAGATCCAAACTCGGAAATTCTTTAAAACATTTTTAAATAATAAAGAAACAATTCTAATTACTAATTTCCTACAGCCCCAGGGAGGAGGGTTCTTACCATAGGAGAAGAATAATGTGTATGATTTTGTAATATCATTTCCATTTATTCTTTTTAATGGAGTTCAAACGATCGCACTCGAAAGTGAAAAGCAGTCGGCCCCGACGGTTGTTTCCACACAATACTGGGATATCATCTCTCTGCCGACGCTCCGGCTAGAACTTCAAAGAAGATGCGCGTCTCCCGGTTTGATATTTCAAACTGATTATACAACCTTCTCATTTTAAAAGACAAAGCCAGATTAGTCACCTCGAGCTCAGCAGTGGATCAAAGTGTGCCACACGCCGAGCGTATCTTCTGTTGCATTTCAGACGTGTTAATCCTCAGCCATGTGCGACGGGTGGGACGGAGAACTCCTACTTGGGTTCAACTGATTTCAGTATTTTTAGTTTGCTGTAGCTCGCGTATTGTGCCAGTGCTCTGTGTGTTTTCAGTATTCAGTGTCTGCCCTAAATTCTCTCATTGTCTGTGTGAGAACGCCTTCTCATTCAGACAACCATGGGACGCTTAATCTCTCCAGTAAAACCCAAATTAATGATTAAAAGAAAAAAAGGTTTCGTGTTCTTTCAGGGATCACCCACACACTGCGAAAACTTAACGACTTGATTAAACAAAAGTGTAACCTAAGAGTCTGCGGCCGTGCGTGAGGCTCTGCGGGGCTGCGCTCAAGAAAATACACGAGCTAAATGCTCTAAGTGTTTATGTTACGTGCCAGGCAGGGTGTGTTTTTCTCTCACCTGTGCTCTAATTAGGTGTTGATTGGTTGATTGGCCGGCCTATCAGGAGGAAGGGCCCTCAATAAAGGAGGGCTCTCTCGTCAGCCTGCGTCGGGGTCGGCTGCTGACGTCTACGACTAAGCAAATGCTATGAAATGCTATGTTTGTGGTAATGTGTGTGAGGTTAAGTCGGGGTACCCGGTACATTGTTCATCCACGTAGAGACTTCTTTGTTAGAAACACTGGTTTAACAGGTTGTTGCCACCTCTGTATGTGTTGTACACCACTTGTTATTTAGACATCGTGCCTTTGTTATTAAAGCAGCTCCAGAATAACTTTACTCGTGGTTATCTGCATAAAAACACACAATTCAAATGATTAGGCAATAAGTGTTTTATTTATTTATTTATTAGTGTTTTTAATGCTGCATTATAAGCTGCTTAGAGCTGGAAGTTAAGCGGGTCATATTTCCCTCTCTAACATCTCCGACAAACATCTGCATTTATTCAAGTTTCTCACCCAAAAAAAAACATGAACAAGAAGATTGTAACAGATCGTAAGGGGAGCGAGCGTCTGACTCACGGCAACAGAACATCTTGTCTGCACGCTCCCACATGAGCGACTCGTGGGCTGGTAATGAGTGTGTGCCGTGGTGTCATGAGACACCTGTCACCTGTCACCTGTCAGCAACACATATCATGAAATAAATCAAATGTAATGTGTGGGGGGGGGGGGGGGAGAGGCGGGGAGATTGAAGCACAGCCGTCGTGAATGACGGGTTTGAATATTAATTGAGTCGGAGAGAAAAGAAAAAGCTGCATGCAACAATAACAAAAGGAATTTTTAAAAGCTTGTCCTGCTGCACCCAACTGAGCATGACGTCCCTCGTGCCGGTTAAATAGTGGCATTATTAGTTTAGTTTATTCTTTGGCTGTAAATCTAAATAATAACATTGATTTACTGGGTTTAATTGAAACGAATGTGTCCGTGCCAGCGTGCATCTGGAGTCCTGCACGTACTCTATTGTTGTTATTTCTAGTCTCGGCCTTTCACAATAAAGTGGCTTAAAAAAAAAAAAGCAGCAGGAATTATGTTAGTCTGAAATAATGCATTTATTTTTGGCGCTGCTCGGTCTGATCAGCGACAACAAAACGAACAACCAAACCAGCTCCAGTTCATTTTAAGTTCAAGTTCTGACTGCTGCAACACACACAAGAGAAACAGACTCTTTATCCATGAAGTCTTCTTTCTACTCTATTTATCAATAAGTGAAGCACGCACTCCTGAGTTCCTGTAACACGGGGTGAGTAATTGATATACAAATACTCATTTTAAGAGTATTCCTTTAAGAAAAAGGGTTTTACTAGTTCAGGATGTGGACGAAATACAAAAGGAATCGACAGATGAATGAAGAATGAAGGTGATGGTTAGTTGCAGCATTAATTCAGGCCTGAAGATGACCTCCTGTATCGTGCATGCCAGCTGGGAAATGTTGTTCACGTCACTACGGTATAATTTAGTCATTCATGCAACATCTTTCTGCAGTTCACAGAACAATATCTTGATAAAAGGAAACAGACTTCATGGTTTATAAGCCTATTAACTTCACTTATTTAGGTGCTGACAAACTGCCTCCAGTAACAGAATCCCATCATTATGTTAGACCGGAGCCAAGAACTTGGCACGCACACTTCACACACACACACACACTTCACACACACACACACTTCACAGGAGTAAAACAGCATTTGTTTTTGCTTAAAAGAGAGTCTGATGTTTTATTCAAAGTGAGAATGAAAGCCTCGTGCAGGTTGAGAGGTTTATCTTGACCAATTTTAGTTCGGCAACATAAGGAGTAGGATTTACATATTTCTGTCTCTGAGAGAAAGCTTCAGCCCTGGTGCCATGTGTTCCTCGCCAACAACAAACATCGTCTCTGTGCACAAGTATAGAAACCATTTATGAAGATTTGTTTGAAAATACAAATGGTGGAAGTTCAGGGGGAGTTGAGCGGGGAGTTTGAATAGGTTGGAAGAGATCCAAAAGTAAAGTCTGATGTCTGCCAGCTCTGGGGGATGAAACTCAGGGATTAGCAAAACAGATGAGGACCAATTTAAGAGATTTCTCCAGGGACAGAGATCAAGACAAAGACCTGAGACCCAGAATTACACGCAGGACTACTGATTACCATTGATCTAAAGCTCAATAATCAATTAATCTCACTTGTCCTGTTGAATAATTCAGAGCAGGCTTCTCCCTCAAACCTTTCGAACGCCTCACAATGGCGAGTAATCCCAAGCGAAAGTCCCTGACTGCTCAAGCTGCTCTTAAACCACACGGGTCCCCTCGTACAGTAAAGAAGATTTATGGCTGATCGCAAAGAAATGTCTTACGACCTTAATATGCAGAAAGCCTCCGACAATGCAGCGGCGGCGCTCCTGGTATTTACAGGAGGCTCACGGCGACACGCTGCCGTGGTTTTACATTTCCATGTTCATCACACCACATTACGAAGACGGTAAACGATGCCGCACACAAATCAGAAATGTGAAAGATGTGACAGACGGCACAACGAAGTGATTATTCTTCCTTTAACGTGCAACACTGTTTAAACTAATTTGACACATTTACACAACACCACGTCTCGTATGGATTTAGTTTGTGGAATATACAGCATGGATACAGTATAGATATTCATGCACATGAGCACTTTCTACACTCAATAGGGGCGGTGGAGCTCAAGGCAGGTCCAGTTTATTTATAATGCACATATATGGCAATTCCCAGATAAACATACAGTAAAAAAAACAGGGAAACAAAGATCTGCGGAGGACGAGACGAAAGATGGAGCGTGAGGTGAAAGGAACAGGTGTGCAGAAAGTTAGTTTTTGTAGTTTTGCAGTTGATTTGGTCGGTTAGGAGCTGTAACACGCAGCTCATGGAGGCAATTAAAGGAAACCTGTGGTGTTTTAGACCTCTAGCAGCACTATGAGCTCTATGTTCTACGAGTTTTTAGACCTCAGTGAAGCACTAAACTCCACAGGGCACCTTTAAGGTACTTAAAAACTCTCTGCGCCTTCAATTTGAGCCAAAAATGCCAATTCATAATATTCCAATGACATTAAATATTATATTTAATTCATTTTAAATATCTAAGTGTATGAGTTCCTACTTTTTCCACGTCTGTATGTAAAGTTTTTAATTAATAATAATACGCCTTTTGAAAGAAATGTCCCTTATTCTGTAATAAAGTGTTGCTTTGAATGTGATTGACCGTTTTCAGAGAGTGCTGAACAATGAACACAGCGCTGCACGACTACATGCAGAGTATAACACGGCACGGATTTAAGTGAGGCATGCATCAACATTACTGAGACTTGAAAGCTGCATTGAAAGCGGACCACAAGGTAAAAGATCTAATTCCACACGGCTCTGCAGACGCACACGAAGAAAAAAAGAAAACGCCACTCCAAGTCTGTCACTGGGATTACTGTGATTTGTGTGTCAACGTGTTTAAAAATGTAAAACAAAATGTTTCGCAGTAATGCGCCGCATTAGCCGATTGTAAAGAACCAAGAAAGCGGATGTTTGTCGGGAAAAGCAAACGGCTGAATTAGTATTATTTGGCTGAGGAGCTCAACGGGCGACGCTCTGTGTGGGGAGATGAAGGCTCGACAATTTCACAAGCAGATTTGAATACTGCTGCTAAGAGGTGATTGCTTGCCTTTTCACATTGAGTTGTACGACTATAATCTGAAGTGACTAGTTCACTTCCAATTTAGAGCTGAACATATAACAGAGCGTCTCTGACAGGATGCATTAAAGCTGAGGCTGCACGGAGCATTATGGCTGCACTCATTCTTCTTTCTTAGGACACTGAGAGGAGATCCATCTTAGTCCTGCTCGCACCAGTAAGTGCATTACTTCACATCAGAGTGAGCGTTGTCTCACATTATGCTGCACATTTTTGCATTTTGGCCTGTTTTGCAGATGGTTTGATTGTGATGCCACAGTACAGCGTGCATAAAGGAGCAAGTCTTTAGCCGGTGTAAACATCAGAGCAAAGCTTGTTCGAGTCAGAAGGTGTTAAAGGATCCATGAGACGTGTGGAGAGAGCGTGTTATGCACTCTGTCAGGAGGCTTAACAGCCTGTACCTGCTGCAGTTAAAATGTCAAACACCGGCCTGGGAGGAGGAGGAGGAGGAGGAGGAGGAGGAGGAGGAGGAGGAGGAGGAGAAGGAGAAGAAGAAGAAGAAGAAGAAGAACAAGAAGGAGAAGAAGGAGAAGAAGAAGAAGAAGAAGAAGAAGAGGAAGGAGGAGGAGAACAAGAAGGAGAAGAAGGAGAAGAAGAAGAAGAAGAAAGGAGGAGAGAAAGAAGAAGAAGAAGAAGAAGGAGAAGAAGGAGAAGAAGAAGGAGAAGGAGAAGAAGAAGAGGAAGTAGAAGGAGGAGGAGAATAGAAAGAAGAAGAAGGAGAAGAAGAGGAAGAAGAAGAAGGAGAAGGAGAAGAACAAGAACAAGAATGAGGAGAAGAAGAAGAAGAAGGAGAAGAAGAAGGAGAAGAACGAGAACAAGAAGAAGAAGAAGAAGAAGAAACGAGAACAAGAACAAGAAGGAGAAGAACAAGAACCAGAACAAGAACAAGAACAAGGAGAAGAACGAGAACAAGAAGAAGGAGAAGAAGAAGAAGAAGAAGAAGAAGAAGGAGAAGGAGAAGAACAAGAAGAAGAACGAGAACAAGAACGAGAACAAGAACAAGAACAAGAACAAGAAGAAGAAGAAGAAGAAGAAGAAGAAGAAGGGAGGCAGGAGGCGTGCCAGGCCATCTCTAGAGCTGATTAATGTGGAGACATATTTGGGTATCGCTGGAACGTCCCGTTAATGTTCTCTGAAGTTTCCTTCTGATACAGCGCTTTACATTCCACTGCACAGCTTTCTTTAATTCTTTAAGGAAGATTTATGTTATTAATTTAGCATGTTAGCCTCCATCAGATCGGCCTGTGAAGCATTTTACTCAATATAGAAGTAAAAGATACTCTATTTTATCGTCCATTATACGACTATTGTGCTTGTTTGAACTGCTGTTAATGTCGTAATTTATAGTCTAATAAATGTTTCAAGTGTTCGTACTTTTTGCTGCTGCAGCTGCATGTATATCATTTTTCCAATAAGGGCCAATAAAGTTTAATCTTGTCCTCTTATGCCTTTTTAAAAAGACAATATAAGTCATTTAAAGGACAAATATAATTCTTATAAAAGCATGAATATGCAAGAGTCAGTGACGGTGGTGCGGAGACATATTGTAGAGACAAACTGACACACCATGCAGCCTGGTGTTGTCTCATCTCTGTAGAGCAGAGAGGCCACAGAGGCCTCTGATCTAATAAGGTTTATTAGATGGGCCGGCTACATGACCAGCGACGCAGGTGTGTGTGTGTGTGTGTGTGTGTGTGTGTGTGTGTGTGTGTGTGTCCAGTGGAGGTTATTCAACCGGATGCAGCAAAGCAGAGCAGCACTCACTGCTTTAGTGGCCGCAGGCTACGCATCAGGTCTACCTGCTCGATAGATATAACGTCTCACGTGAGCTGCGAGACGAGGGTGTGACAGAATTTATTGTGATATGAAAGTAAGAATTAATCTCCGTTTTCCTTCCGCAGAGCAATTATTTATTCATTTCAGAGCACAGAAAAAACAATCAGACATTGCTAAACGTGGGAAGAAATGAACTACGTGTCCACGAGCACAAACAGAGGGTCAAATAGAAACGTTATTTATTCTCAGTTTGGAATAACTTGACACGCTTGCACAGAAGGGTCGTCAGGATTTAAAGGAGACATGTCATGCTCAGGTTTGTACTTGCATTACATATTGACATGCTTTAATGTTAAAAAAAACACACATTATTTAGCTCATACTGTGTTTCTGAGTACACCTGTATGCACTCGCTGTCCCTTTAAGCCTCCTCGCGAAAAAGCCCAGTCCGCTCCGAGCGGTCCATGTTTCCAGGTCTTGGCATCAAACACAAGCAGCGCATGCTAACCAATCACAGCACGTCGGCTAGTATGTGTGCAGGCTTCAAAGCTAAGCCCTAACCCCCTAACGCACAACTATAAGCCCCCATATCGACCAACATCAGTGCCCGGCCTCACTAATGGGGGGGGGGGGGGGGGGGGGGAACGACATCTCTAGTGGTTAATCCTTGCAGGAGAGTGGAGGCTGTTGTAGCTGCATATTAATGCGGGCGTGTGTTGTTTCAGATGTGCAACCATCACATTCAGGTGTCCACGTACGTTTTCTTTAGCCACAGAGTGTAAATAAGAAAGTATAAATATACCTCAAAATGTTACTGAACTCCAGTGACACTTCGTTACCTGATGACGACTTGTAAGCACTTTAAACTTTCTTTTTTTAAAGGACACAGAACACACAGAGCTTCGTCTTTTGACATTGCAAATGGAAATCTAATGTCCCTCCCCCGCTAATAGTTTTGCTATCCTTCGCTCCTCCGAGAGTCGTTACATCATTAGGACATAAATGCAAATGGTCTTTAAGGACGACTGCTTCTCTCCCTCCGACGAACGCCTCATTTCTCTCTCAGATGGGGTCACGAGAACACAGAAACTGCAGAGTTGCTGATCCTCTCTTTCTTTGGGATGAGCACTTCCTTGTTCCTCTGTGTTGACGGGTTGTGACCTGATGAACAGCCCCCCCCCCAGAAGGCCGGGGATATTTAGTGTCTCTGGGTTTTCCCATTGGCTTCATTTAATAAGATAATTTCATAGCAATTAGAAGCTTTCAACACAAATGTAATGTCATTACACGCTCGCTCGGTGACAAATGCTTGTTTCAGGATGGAGAGCAACACGCTCTGTGCAGATCTTTCGGGCCGTATGCGGCGGGAACCACGGCTTCACGGGGAGAGAAACAATGAATCCTCTCGCTCGCTTTTCTCTTTAAACGGCTCGTCGTGATAAGCATGAAATTACAGTTCTGTGGCGATGCTGCGAACATTGTGTTTCAATTTCAATTTCAAGGTTTCGTCTTCTCTTGACATCCAATACACAAAGCAATTATAGATACAGTCACGTAGTGCGCATTTTGTAAACAGAAGTCTGTGCGCAGCTGAAGCCAGAGACTGCTCGTGATGATCGCCACCAACAAAGTTCAGTGCTTCCTGTCACGTTCCTTCACTTTCTGTTAGAATATCTGGAGGTCAATCAGCCATTCTCAGCTGCTTCGCGTGAGAAAAACACGCTGCAAAGCTGCACTGGAGACACTTATCTTTCCTTTTTCAACATAAAAGCAATATGATGTGAGGCTGCAACAAAGAAGGGAATTCAATCAAAGTCAAGTTAAACTGCGTTTATATATTAAGTGATTTTCTCTGTAAATGTCTGAGTGAAAACGACAGCGTGTAAGAGCAGAGCGCTGAGGAAATGAGCCAATTGTTGTTGTCTTTGTTCACACGACACGGAGGAAAGCAGCGAGCGGAGCTGAACGGATGCTCGAGAGTCCAGCGCTTCAGATTTAACGCCACACATAAAGAAAGAGGTCGCTCCACAGTCACTGACACTGAACAAGAGGTTTGTGATTTCCAACTGTACTTAAACACATCATGCAAGAAGTACAGTTCTGAACAAATACAAGTAAAAGCCTTACAAAAGTATTTACAGCTAAATGTAATTAAAGTAAAAGTACTTGAATGGTATATTCTGATATATATCATATAGTTATTACTGATGCAACATGTTAATGTTATTGTTTGTAGCACGGTATCATAGTATATCAATTGATCATGTGTTTTGTTTGTTAAATCCTAATCTGTAAAGTAACTCCAGCTGTCAGAGGTAGTGGAGTATGTAAGGACAATAAATTAAATAAATAAATACATTTGAAAGGTAGTGAGTATAAAGTAGCATAAAATATTCAAATAAAGTAAAAAAAAAAAAATCAGGGGTGTCAAACATGCGGCCCGTGGGCCAAAACCGGCCCGCCAGAGGGTCCAATCCGGCCCGAGGGATGATCATAAAGTAAAATACTGTTCCAGATACCTGCGACGAAATGTTTTGTGTCTTTGTAGACACACTGTGATCTGTAAGTTGTAACGCACGTGTGGAAATGATAAACTAATACTATTGTTGAAATTACAACTTCTTTTAGAACGAAGGGAAAAGTTGTGAGTTGTTGTTATTTATAGTTTATGATGCTGTGATGTTACTGGTCCGGCCCACTTGAGATCACATTGTGCTGCATGTGGCCCCTGAACTAACATGAGTTTGACCCCCCTGCTCTAAATGACACTTGAGTAACTGCACCTACAGTAGTTACCTGCCCCCCCTGGACACCAGGTTCCTCTCAGTCATCTTTATTAATTAAACGTGTGTGTGGACGGAAGTCGATACTAACATCATCGCGTTTAGTTTTCTTCATTAAGAAAATAAACAACACTGATTAATGTTAAAATGTGGTAAAGACGGTTTTACCTCTGAAGCAATGCATGCTGGGAAGTCCGTTAAAATGCTGATTGTGTTTCTTTAAAGACTCAATTCAGGGAGTTGAGTCTTTAACACACACGGTCTCGTGTTCATAGATTGTATATAGAATAAAACGTGTATTTACGTGGCGTTGATGCTGATACTACGTCACAAAGCTTCCAGCACCGTGGTTCGTCAGGATGTTTATATTACAGGAAGTCCAATCTGATACATCGAGACGTTAAAACAAAAGAGAGCCTTGTGACACCAACATGAGTATAACCTCAACACTAGACTTTTGGAATACAAATATGTTTAGTTTGAGTGTTCAAATACAAGTGAGCTCTTTATTCCACAGTTACGATCCAGAACATCCTCCCTCATCCCAAGAAAATCCCCGTTTTAGGTGCTTTCCCCTCTTCTGTCTGTCCCCATTCATTCTCCCTGGAGCTCCTCCGGGCCTTTCTCAGATCTACGACGTGTGAATTTGGTAAAGAGCCGTTCACATCCTCAAACAGAATCTCTCGGACCGTCGTCGTAACGCAGAGCGGCTTGTTGAACTGAATGGCGTTTCATTTCAAAGCTATTTTTGGGATGACTGCGCGCCGACTGCCAGAGGTACTTACGCTCGTGTGAAGTGGACGGCTCGAGATTATGAAGCATGATTACACAGCCGTGACATTCACGCTAATAAAAACAGATTAAAATGAAATTCGCCACATATTTGGTGGCACATGAGAGGCGAGCATCTGCTGTTAAGTTCGTCCACGATTACACCGGCTCGCCCCTGTTGATGAATCACAGATCAAACACGGTTCTTGCTTCCGACTGTTATTTTAACCCGAGGCTTTAGTCTGAAAAAAGAATTTCCTCCGTTCAAATTTGAAGATTGTTCCCATTTCCCCACGTAACGGTTGCCTTACATCCCACTCTGCTCCCATGTGACCGCAGCAGGAGTCTTTTTCTGTCACATTTGGGTCTTTTCACTTCCGACGCATCAACAGGAGTTAATTCCGAGGCCAGATGTGACCCCGCGATATCGTACGTCGCAACAAGTTATCTAATTTCATGCTGTATGCGCACCAGAGCGACTGCGGGTGATATAAACTGTCCACAGAAGTAAATGAGCTTTGACTAAATGGCACCTGTGTTCTCCTGGAATTAAAAGGTCACCAGGTTTTTTTCACAAGTCGCACTTTCCCATAATGTTTTGATGAGTAGCTGCTCATTACATCTCGCTCGCTGCTTTGCGTGATGATTTACATGCAAATGTGCAGCGGACGTCGGTTGGCGTATAAGATTTAAAAGGTGGAGATGAGCTGCATAATCTCCCTGCCAGTCTTTGTCTCACAGAACAGATGTGACACGATAAAGTTTCATGCTCCATGTGTTGACATAAAATGCAAACTGGAGGAGACTAAAGTAAAGGAGCTGTGTATAAAAACAACACCTGTTGAAACTGAAGGTCACCTGTGGAGTCGAGATGTGTTCAATCAGGCAAATGATCCCAACATGTGCAGCATGACCCCGACTGCAGATACTCCTGTGCAGATGGGTCAGTGGAGGAGAGACTATTCTGACACCACACTGCATAAATACGTTGTTACAAAGTCCTGCAGGGATGTAAGTAGAAGTATAATCATGTACTTAAAGTATTAAAAGTAAACGTTCTCGATGCAGAACAACCTTTTTTGCTACGATATGTCACATCATGCAAACGATACGGCGTGTATTGGTCGTGCTTTCCGTGTGAGTGGTCGGTCAAACGTTACCTTTGTAGGTTGTTAAGACCTTTCTAAAGGAATGAATTGGTACACGGAGATAAATGAACACTATCAGAAGCAAAGGAGACAGTGTCACAACACACGTCTTCCACACAAACAAAGCTAAGTACACACACACACACACACACGCTACGAAGGAGCAGCTGGCTGGCGGCAGAGGCCCGGGTCACGCAGGCCCAGGTGGCCGTGCTGTAAAGTGACACTGTGATTTAAGTCCTGTGTCGTCGTAAGGTCTGTTATCTACCGCCGCTAACAGGGCCGCGCCGATACGGTCCGACAGCCTGCGACTACAGCTCAGGGGGTAGCGCTGATAATGGATCGCTTCGGCCCGTGCAACTTCCAGCCGCAGTGCGCAACCACATGAATCATGTGTTTAAGCTGCTGTCAGATACGTTTACATCCAGGCCTGTGGTCACTTCTGTTATTCATGCTCTCGGCTCCCGTTAGATGTTGATTGAGATTTCTTTTTTTCTGCCTATTTCTGAGCGAGAGAGTCGACGAGGAGCGAGAAACTGTCGCTGGACGCCAACGTGATGATGTGCCTTAGAGAGGGGGGGGCGTATATCTTGATGACGCAGCTGTTGTCTTTGTTTGACGTTTCAATGCCAGCAAACAAAGACCACGTTCACCCACAGAGCCCGGCGTGTGTGAGGATGTTGCAGAGCTGAGAACATCTACTTCTCTGTACGTCCTATAAGAAACACTTATTATTCTTATTTAGAAGACGTTCCAATTACACACTAATAACACACAGAATTAGTACGCAGTGAGGCATCGGGTCAAAGATAGATGTTGATGGCGTTAGCTCAGGCTCCTTCATCGTAACCTCTGAGTCTCCTTCAGTTTCATTTCCTCAGCTCTGTCCAGACATGACTAAGCTTCCTTCACTTCTCTACATGTGGTTTCAAATTACAGGCTGAGAGACGGTCGCTCGGTCGACTCGTCAGTCAGTCCTCGAGCGCTGCATTTCGCCTGATCAGCACGTCGAAGCTGCGGCGGCGCGTCTCCTCTTCTGCTCGCGGCAATCTGGATAATTAGAATTGTGTTCGATCACCGTTCCATCTCCGCAAAGCTGACGATTATCCCCCCACATCGTGCAGCCAGTAGTGACAGTAAACCCGCCAACACACACACACACACACACACAAATGACGAGCTGCTTTTAGAGTGAGTTATGTGGTTGTGAACACATTAATAAATACTTTGCATGGATTAGCAGAGAGACTGTTTATTTCTCAGAGTGTTATATTGCTGTGGACTTAAAGTAAAGCCATACTGTTACTCCCTTCTCTCCCTCTGACTACATTAAAATATACTGTGTTACTGTCGTCTTTCAGGCTCATTTAAAAGCCGTTACCATGGCCACTAATTACCTCGCCATACTGGAATACGTGCCGCCAAGTTTCAGACAAACACAAACATGACGGACGGGCAGGGAAGCAGACGTACAGAGAAACCTCTCAGAGCTCGTCACACATTCATTAGATGCGGTTCATTGTTCACACCTCGAGTTTCTGTCTCTGTTACCAATCAGTGATGATTGAAGCGCCGCATCACACCCAGGAGCATTATGTCCGGTAATGAGATTCTTCTCCCCGAGCACAGCTCCCTAATCCCACATCTCTATCTGTGCTTCGTGGGCCTACGGAGCAGCTGAGCCCGGCTGAACACGGGACGCTCTACATGAAACTCAGCGTTAACCCTGCCATCCTGAACAAGAACGAGACAATGGAGCCGGAATGGACTGGATGCTACGCCTATTACCGAACATGTTAATCCTCTTAAGAAGTTAAGAGAGGTCTTGGTGACACGAGGGAGAGGCAGGAGTCTGGAGCTCTGTGGAAATGAGTCTGAGAAATGAGGTTCGTCCTAAACAATAGCCCGGCTCTCGTAGTCATTAACCTGCGACTGTCTTCGGGGACCTGATGGGGAAGGAGTAGCCGGGTGGGTCTGTCTTTAACTTTACAGAGTGCAATCGAAGCATATGTTGATGCCAACAAACAAATACTCTTTCCAAACTTTTCCAGGTTACTGATCTGTAGCTTGAATAATTTTTTACCGTTTTTGTTTTTGCTAATTCAAAATGTTCCAAGAGAAGTTGCAACCAAGGTGTTTAGAAACACTGCCAGAATCCTGCTGCCTCATTAGCCGGATTTTCCCCACAACGGCATTTGGCTGATGTCTGTAACCCCGGCTGTGCGTGCTTCTGAGACTCCTCATAAGAGCTTTTCGTTAGAAAATGGCCTCCAGTGCAGCGTTGAGCCTCTTCAGAGGGAAACTTGAGTAACTCACTTTGATAAGTTCCTCATGAAAGGGAGGATTTGAGACAAGCGAAGCACAGAGCGTTGAGCGCAACGATAAGGTTGAGAAGAGAATGTCAAAGTACAAAGTGGTAAAGTTGAGAGAACATTTGGAGGTCTGCAGCGGAGGGTTGTGATGCCAGGAGCAAATAAATAAAGAAGATCTGACTCACCGGTCTTTCCCCGTCTCCTTCTTGAAGACCATGTCGCAGTAGTTCATCCTGTCCTCTGTGGTGACGTAGATGCGTGCATGAGGGTAGTTCTCCGACACCTGTCGCAGCATGTTGTACACGATGCCCTTCCCATCCTTCCTCATGTTCCGCAGCGGCCCCCACACGACGTAGACGGTGTCGTTGGCCTGGCCGAAGAAATACTGGGGCTTCTGCAGCAGCAGGGGGACGCTGGTGTGCGACACGACTCTCAGCGTGGTCCGCTGGCCCACGTCGCGCTCGAAGCCCCGCGTGGGAGCGTTGTTCATCCGCCAGATGCAGGGAGAGCGATCGATCTGCGGGCCGGCAGCCTGGCCCAACATCTGGCCAGAGCTGGACACGATGCTGCAGAGCTCGCAGTGCAGCTTCAGAGGCTGGAGGAGAAGAAGGAAGTCAGTTACAGTCTGAGTTACGTCTCAAGTGAGAATCATGCAACACAGGCTTAATAATGAAATATGCAAGACCTGTCTGTTGTTGCTTTATTCGCTTTAAAACAGAGGACGCCGCTGCGGTAAAGAGACAATAAGCAATCTATAACTTTTATCAACAACCACAGGAACAATAGGCCGGCAGGGCTCTGGTCCAGCTCACACATCACAGGCACAAGGAAACTAGATAATAAGAAAAGAGCCCGAAGAGGAAGGAAATATATATCACAGTGCAAAACACTGCAGTGCTTTATCTTGTTATAGCGACCAGTCTCTTTTCGCCTGCTTAAATAACAACATCCTCGCTTGGAAAAAGGAAAACTGGAATGCACCTTCTCTTAATGATCAACTCTTCATCTTTTATTTTCAGGTATTCGAATAACAAGTGATAAATATTCTGCAGGAATCCCACTACGACCTCGACTGGCTCCCGTCTTTGAGTCGTCTTGTCGTTTTAATCTCCTGATGTTATAGTCTGTGGGTTATTTTATATGTATGCGATAACAATATTAAAGTGATGTTTTGGCAGGGGGGCTTGTGTGATCAGAACATAAAAAAACATATTCATCAGGGTTTTACAGCCCTACATTATTGTATTTTATGTCCTCAGATTACTGCCACTGTGCCCAGAACTAACATTGATTAAGTTAATTGAATGTGGGACCTCAGAGGCTACGAGAGTCTCGCTGCGACAATGCAGAACGGAGAAGCGAGAGGAAGTTTGCGTCATTTATCTTACTGTATACCTTTTATATATCTTATTATACTTTACGGGAGCGAGGGGATTTGTAATGAATCTTCAATAATAGCTCTTAGCTAAGCTTTGCCAAGAGAGGACGAGAGCTCCCTGGATCCGAAATGGGAGATTTACCTAATTGAAGCTAATATGCTCGGTTTGTTTTTGATGAGATTAAACGTACTTAAGTGAATGAATGCAAAGAGGAAGTTAAAAAGGAAAAAGCATCGTGTCATGACGGAGCCCTGTGTGATCATTTGCTGAAAGGGGGGGGGGCAACTGTAATTCCACTGGTGTGAATATAAATTGCATTTGTGCCGTGAAACTCTCTCTTGCATGTTCTGCGTTTAATCAACAAACGACGCCTACGACTGCTTTATTTATGTAGCACATGCATGTTGCATTAAATACACAACTTCAGCGTTACATTGTTACTACGTCCAATAGAATAACCTTGTTATGTAGTCATTTTACCTTTATGTTGTAGTTGTACGGTCTACATATATGTCGTTATTTTATATTTAATATAAGTTAAAGTACCCGAGGTAATGATGCAGCTGTGGAAGCCCATCACTGGGAACTACTGAGTGAGTGAGTGAGTGTTAAATGAAAGTCATGTATAGTGTGAACTAATCTCTCTGTAACAATAGTATCTTTGTTTGGATAGAAATCTTTGATCCTGGTTAACCTTAGAGCGTTATTGAGCTCGTCTTCAGAATATGGCTCTGACAGTTTAAAACATTTACAAGAATGGTGATGAATGTGATTTCCCGGCAGGAGGGTCGTTAAGTACGGCACAGATACGGAAACTAGGCATGATGTCCAATGTTATTTTATACTATTTTAATTCTGCTATTTTATATTATTTTAATTCTGCTATTTTATATTATTTTAATTCTGCTATATTATATTATTTTAATTCTGCTATTTTAATTCTGCTATATTATATTATTTTAATTCTGCTATTTTTTACTATTTTAATTCTGCTATTTTAATTATTTTAATTCTGCTATTTTATCTGCTATTTTAATTATGCTATATTATATTATTTTAATTCTGCTATATTATATTATTTTAATTCTGCTATATTATATTATTTTAATTCTGCTATTTTAATTCTGCTATATTATATTATTTTAATTCTGCTATTTTATACTATTTTAATTATGCTATTTTATACTATTTTAATTCTGCTATTTTATATTATTTTAATTCTGCTATTTTATCTGCTATTTTAATTCTGCTATATTATATTATTTTAATTCTGCTATTTTATATTATTTTAATTCTGCTATTTTATATTATTTTAATTCTGCTATTTTATACTATTTTAATTCTGCTATATTATATTATTTTAATTCTGCTATATTATATTATTTTAATTCTGCTATTTTAATTCTGCTATATTATATTATTTTAATTCTGCTATTTTATACTATTTTAATTCTGCTATTTTATATTATTTTAATTCTGCTATTTTATATTATTTTAATTCTGCTATTTTATCTGCTATTTTAATTCTGCTATATTATATTATTTTAATTCTGCTATTTTAATTCTGCTATATTATATTATTTTAATTCTGCTATTTTATATTATTTTAATTCTGCAATTTCATCTGCTATTTCTATAATGGTACTTCAGACTCATTTACATCTACACTGTGATTATTGTTCTGTAAATGATCTTATTCTGTCTAATCTTGTACTAATGTTATGTTTTTGCTGTGAAGCACTTTGGGCTGAAATTCTTGTATGAAAGGTCCTATACAAATAAAGCTTATTATTATTATTATTATTATTATTATTATTATTATTATTATTATTATTATATTATATTATATTATATTATATTATATTATTATTATTATTATTATTATTATTATATTATAATTATTATTATTATTATTATTACTGAAAGATTCCTTTGATTATTATTTTATTTTATACTGAATACTTTCGCTTGTATCCCCTTAAGATCCCGAAGTGCTTGTATCGGCGTTGTGTGTTTCTTCGTCGGAGGTCAACTGTCCACCACCATCGTCGACACGAGACTGTCGGCTGTCAGTCAAAGAGAATCAACCGTTATCAAGAGACACTTATCAACTGATATCGTTGTGAATGCAATCCTCCAACAGAGCTGCTATTGCTTTTCCTCTCGTGTACAGGATTCAGTCATGGGTTAAGAAGCGATCTCTGGACCCGGGCAGGTAGCTCTCCATTTGCCGGGTGGTTGAGACGCATCACAGCAGCCTTGAGCTGTCAGCAGCTCGTCCATCATCAGCCGCTGCCCTTAGCTCAGCTCATAACTCCATCACGCCTCTCAGCACACACAGATTGGCTGAACTCTGTGGGGATCGCCGGCTGGCTAACTGCATGTGAGACACGCGGCTTTTACGACTGCAAGCCTACGGCTGAGGAGCCCCTGAGCAAGGCATTGGACACACAGCTGCTGCAGTAAAGCTGCTAAGTGAAGGCTGAGGTTGTGCGTTAATGAGCAGAGCCAGGTGAGAGATTCCCTGCGTTCATTGATAAACACAATCTGAGCATCTGAGTAGTTTACAGTCACAAACATAACACGCTGTGAGTTTCCCACGAACATTAATCATTAATGAAGCGTATGAAAGATCATATCAAGACTAAAAACCCTGTTTTTATTTAGTATATAGGACTGGAATGAAGCCAACAACCCGATTCTTGTACGTCAATAAAACATTACGGCCTCTTCGCCGTCTCGCCGGTGATTCATGTTCCAGCTTCATGATCATGATCATGCGGTTTCAGTCACCGTAAACACAGCTTTTATAATCCCAATCATTTTGGCACGCTCTGGTAAATACAAAATCTACTGAAAGCCTCAGATTTTAATGCGCGTTTCAAAAGTAAAGCGGGTTTCGGCTTAATGGCGTGAACTCGGCCATCATCACATTATCGCACCTTAACCTTGACGTTCATTAAAATGCTCCAAACACAATTAATGAATTAATTAATAAGAAATAATTATCACATTAACGTGCCCCCGCGTAAACTGCTTCAGTGGAACTTAAAATGCTTTGATTAGCTGAAGATGTCTGGATGAGGAACACACACACACACACACACACACACACACACACACACACACACACACACACACACACACACACACACCACACACACACGTGTACATGTCAAAGGGTCTGAATTAAAAAGAAGAATATAAAGAGTTCCTGTCTGCATCCATGATAGACCGGGGGGGGGGGGGGGGGGGGGGGGGGGGGGCATGAATGAATGTAAAGTGCCACAAGACAAATGTTTTTTATTTCTCTTGAAAAGCAAAGCGGGAACGATTCATCACAGCTGGAGGCAGACTCAATCAAATGAGGGAAATAAGGCCGAGCGGTCCCAAGTTCACCAGCTGAAGCGTTATACGTGCTTAGAGGTTCCCAACACCTGAAGTGACGCCTCGCTGTGGATCCTTCTTAAGGTGTTGCTGTGCGCTTAACAGAGGCTGACGGCTCACGGAGCAGGCTTTCACTCAGGACATAAATCGCTCACGACACCCGGTACAAGAGTATCACCTCGCCAAGACGTCCACTATTCTCTCCGTCCTTTTCAGAGAATGTCGGCGGCGTGCGGAACACTCACGTTCAGGCCAATCACTGCCCTTTCTGATCCGAGTTTGAGGCCTAATTCTGCAGATAGATTCCCCGTCTTTCCTGTGATTTGCATAAATCTCTCCGTGGGGAGAGGGCGGTGATTTAAAGCAGGCTTGTCTGGAGGCAGACGTGGAGATCGGTGTAATACGTGATTGCCTCTGGGCCCACGTTGTGCAGATGAAACCCTCCGGAGGCAGAGAGTGACGCTCGGCCACGCTCGGCATTAATCTGCCAATATCAGCCTGCCGACTGTAAGACATCCACTTCTCCAAACACACCCATCGAAGCTCCAAATCTACACGTACTGCACAACCAACTGAAAGCACAATCCTCATTCCCTGTCAGACGGAAACGTCGAGCAAAAATATACGATTTCACTGTGTGACTACCCAGCATGCACCAGTACAATTTCAGTCTTTTGCCGGCTGCCTCCGCAAAACAACAAACACACGCCTTGTTTTTTTACATTATATGTGGAGGGAATTAAAAGGCTTTGATATTTAAATTTCCATAAATTGTGCAGGGAATTTACAGCACAGAGCTGTTTGAAGGCAGAAGAATAGCATCGCAGACACGGAAATAATGCACACAAGAGACCTCAAACAGGCGTTTTCACATCCATCACAGAGAACCTGATATAATAAATTAAGAAAATCAGTGCAGCTAAATAAAAAGGTCGCGGCCAACAGGCGTGCTAAACTTAAGTCCCTTGGGTTGATGTATATATTTGCAAAATGAAAGTAATTTCACACGAACTTCAAGCACAACAAGCTGTAGATACATCCCTGATGTGATAATAGATGTATCGATAATAGAGACACGATTAGCATTAGCAGCTACCAAGATGCTAACCAGAGCGATGCGACTGAATAGCAGCTCTATCCAAACATCTATGTACAGACGTTAATGTTTGTGGTTGTGCCTGCTGGTCAGTGTTTGTGTTGGTGTCTGGTTGTGTCCCTCACCTCCTGCTTGGGGATGCTAACATAGCCCAGGTGAGGCTTGAAGGCCTTGTACGGCTGCTTGGAGAAGATCCAGTGGCTGCTGAACGTCTGGCCGAACACCGGCTGCAGGAGGGAGTAGGGCTTCTCCGAGTAGTTCACCACGACCACGAAGAGCGACACCGCCACGATCAGACTGGTGGCGATCAACGACTTCCTCTGTGGAGAGAGAGAGAGAGAGAGAGAGAGAGAGAGAGAGAGAGAGAGCGCTTGTAAGAAGACGCAGAACAAACATCAAATGGCTTCAATTAAAGAGTAAATAAAACTGACAGACAACAAATATATAAAGAAATATACAAAATAACAATCAGGCAAGAAAAAGGAAGATGATTGAGGAACATTAGATTTGTTTCTAAACGCATCACACACACACACACACACACACACACACACACACACACACACACTAACAAGTCATACTATAGAAAAGCTGAGCTTGTCGTTGACTTTTCTTTAACCTCGTCGATCCAGCGATTTGGTCCAGACTGAAACATCTGAACTATTGGATGGATTGCCATTAAATATCGTACAGACATTCATATCCCACAGGAGGATGAATCCCACGGACGTCGGCGACTTTACATCTAGTTGACATTTGTGATTCAGAGTAAAACGTCTCGACTAAAGGATGGAGACAAAGTCAAAGACATTCGAGATCCCAAGAGGACACATTTAAAGGACTTTGGGGATCCAAGGCGTTCACTTAGTTCACATCTCACCATCTGCTTCATGGATTGGCTCGAATCATGCAGACATTCATCGTTCCCAGACGATGTATTCGTCGCCATCATCAGGTCAAACTTAGATTTTGTTCAATGATTTGGGTTTTGAGTAAATATCAACTTGTTAGCATTTAGCTCAAAGAGCCGCGAGAACTGTCGACTCTTAGTCTTGTTGTATCAAAGGATTAGGGACCTTACCCTCTGTGCACAAATATTGTAATCTACTTTTCCATTTCAGCATCTCTAGCAAGAAAGCAACAGGCCGGATGTCATTGTTTCATATATTGCAAAACAGCAAAAGGATGATCTGGAGGTAAGAGGTCGTCTGGCAGAAAGAGCCGGGAGTGATGAATAATGGATAAGAGCTGGAGAGCGAGGAAAGGTCTCACAGAGAAGAAGCTATTGGCAGGAGCAGAGCCGGAGCGATCAATGCACAGAAGAGAGAAAGACTCAGACAGAGATGAAGAACATCTGTGGTGTGCTACGACATCTCGGAGCCTGGGGTGAAGATAGAGTTCGAGTCAGAGGAGTTTTTTTATTACAGTTCTTTCGCAGGAAACTTCAATAACTTGCTGCTAATCTAACACACAACATCGGTGGGAAACTTTCTTCTTTAGGAAGGTGGTGTTTCGCAGATTCTTTGAAGTTATCTGATGGTGAGAAGATTGGATGTGGCGCGCTGTAATGGTGAAGCCCCACAGCCAAAGTGCCTGCACCACCTTTACGCTCTGATCTGCAACATCAAACATCCCGAGGGAGGCGCCGGAGGCTCCGCTTCTCAGAGACAAGATCAAACATGTGAGGAAAGAGGGGGTGTGTGTGTGTGTGTGTGTGTGTGTGTGTGTGTGTGTAGGGGGGGGTGAAAGAGACGGTGACCATTTGCTGCCCCAAACAGCGTATCGCATTTACCAATTGCATGCATGTTACATCACGCACTCATTTCGTGCCACTGCCGCCAAACTTTGATCACAAACAGAGGCGCTCCAGCTTTGATCCTGTAAACAGCACAAAGAGGACTTCAAAGTATTTCACGAGATAATACAGAACGCTCCTGAAAGGACAGTTAAGTCTCTCGTGTGTCGTCCCAAAAGAAGACACAAATGGCAGGTTGTTTTCTGTAATAGCTAGTCATCAGGAGTCCATTATGGAGCGTGAAACCAATCCAAGAGGGTTATTCAGGAGGGGGGGGGGGGAAGAACGTCGACTCCGTCTGCAGCGCTTTAACATCCATCTGTTCTCATGACGACAGCAAAATTTCCCCGTCTCCTTCAACCTCAAAACGGCCACAAATCACAGAGGAAATGATGTGTCAAACTGCGGAGGTGATTGGACGGCTCGGCGTGGGCGTAGCGGAGCGCTGAACCTCCACTAGCTCCAGTGCGAGACTCACGACTCCTCTCCTGGGTCGCTCATCCATCAGGGCAATCTCAAGTCGGCCTGTTGAGCCGTTTGACAGAGTTGAAAGGCTTGACGTTGAGGAAGGAGTACAGTAGGGGAGACGGGGATCGTTAACAGCGGCGGTGAGGCAGCAGAGCGCCCATAAACTTTCAACATTAGCGCTCTTGTCAATGTTAAAACATTTTGCTTGAGGAAAATGACTCCGTATGCGGCCGCAACGACCTTGTTTGTGACCATCAAATCAGACAATGATGGCCATTAACTGCAGTGCCACTTATGATTGTAGCCCGGGGAGGTTTCATTTAACACACCCCCACCGAAAGCTTTGAGTGGGGTATTGATCTCAGATGGCGGACAGACTTGCGTGGGATCATTGGGACCCGGGACACAGGAGAGCCATCATCCTTGGAGTTTGGAAACTCTTACGTACAGAATCTGAATACTTCCTCCACAGTATGAGGACGCGACCGCTCTGTCTGCCGTCTACAGGCCGAAGTAAAGATCTAAAGATGACGTTCTGTATCCATCACCGCAGCATCGCCCTGCTTAACGCACACTGAATAGGCAATAGATTAGAAAATGATAGAATAATAAACAAGAAGTGCCCCATCTACTTGTGTGATGAATGGAAAGTCGAAGCACACAAGCCGTTTATTTCCCCACACATATTGTGCAATCAAAGTTTCACCTCCATCAGGCTCCATCAGGCTCCATCTGGGCATGAAGAGAATACAATTTCCCACAAAGACTAACGCTCCCGCTCGGTAAATAACAAGACCGCACTGTAGTTCAATTCAGAAAAACTAATCGCGATGGGTATTGGAATAATGAGAGGCTCAACCTGAAGAAAATGACTCATGGAAAAACATATCTGGAAGTTATATTCAAGTGCCTCCTTCGCAATGTGGGGGGGGGGGGGGGGGACGGACTGAAGATTACATTTGCAATGCAAAAACACTGCCTCCCTGCCACCACGGTCCAGCGAGCAGTTAAAATCCAATTTCAATTAAGGCGTTTGAGAAAACATTTACTGAGTCTTTCTCTCACTCGTCCTCCTCTTCTCTTCTTGTGTCGCCCTCCTGGGGAATGAGACAGGAGCATAAACAAAGAGCCACTCTTGAGAGAGACGGGGGAGTTGGGTCCAGACACACACACACACACACACATTACTTAATTTCTGTCATATTCCCAGCAAAAGGTCTCGCCTCAAAAGTCATCCAAGTACGAGATAACAAACCATTATTTCCCCGAAGGAGGAGGCCGGCGCTCTGCTGCCGGTAAAACCGTCACGCACAAGTTCCCCTCAATATTCCCCCTCACAGGAGCTCCGACTGCCACGGGGAAGTGTGCACGAGGATTAATACAATTTGTAGATGTTATTGAATATACATTAGCTTTATGATTATAAGATTCATTTCATTCATGAGCTATTTACACGAGTCTTTTGGGGTTTTACTTGTTTTCTTTCCATTTCAGAAACATTATCAGCAAAATCAACTTTAAGTAACAAAGTAAAAAGTAGTTTTCACATATCTGGGAGGGTTTTATGGGACATAGTGGAAGGACGCTCCAGAATATAAATCTGTTTGATGAATGAGGACATTTAAACATTTAAAATGTGTGAAATACACATTCATCAGAACTCGCAGTGCTTGTGAGGAGTTTACTCAGCGCTGAAGGATGTTCATTCATCTGGGGTGTAACCCCAAGCCCTAAAAATAAACCTTATGACAGATCCAACTTGAATTCCAGATTTAAATGAGTAGATTAGACAGAACATCAAGTTTTAGAAGCTCATTGTATGTTTTGTATGAAACAGTATCTGTAAAATAAGCAGAATAACTGGTGAATAAAGTAAAAAGTGCAATATCTCCCTCTTAGATGTAGTGGAGTAGAAGTAGAACAGTATTTACGTCTATGTACAGGTACGTAATGTTAGTATGTGTCCACCCACACATGTCTCCACACGTGCTGCATTCATTCAGATCGACACATGAATGAACGAGCTGCAGCAAAGTCTGTCGCTCATCTGGGAGGTTTGCAGCCTGCTGGTCTCTGCAGAGCCCAGCAGAGGGGGCAGTCCCCTCACACAGCGGTCATGTGGCACCCTGAGGAGCTCCGGCTGCAGCCTCACGTCTTAACAAAAGGTGATTAATGCTCTGCTCTGGAGAGACATTCACTGCCATGGAGGTGGTCTGTCCAGCAGCCATGTTCCAGCAGCAGGAGGTTTATGCAATGAGCCGTCTCATGCAAAGTGTTTACACTGCATGTGCAAACAATCCAGCTCCCGTATTTATATTTGTTGCTCGATGTGCGTGCTGGCAGATCCAAACGTCAGCGAGAACATTTGCACGCCGTCATTACTTGAAGACTTTTTAGAGTTTAGTAACAAAGTGAGGGACTTCTGGCTCCTTGCACTGGTTTGCAATAGATACTGATATTGCAGCATTTGTTTTTTATGTCAAATCTTTAAATGAGAAGAACCTGTTAACTCCAGTTGTCAAATAAAGGTCAAATAAATACAATATTTCCCTCTGAACTGCAGCGGACTGTACTTAAGTGAGTGCATGTAGTTACTCTCCACTCTTCACATTGAAATCACTGCGCAGTGCGTTGGTTTTCTTCCTCCAGTATAAGAACACATCCTGACGCTGGTGCCCTTGATGTGTGCTGCTTCCGCTGTATCACCCTTATCAGCGGTGACATATGAAAAGAAAATCCTTCAATCCAGGTCAAATGAACACTAATCTGCTGTGCTGGCATGATACTGCTTCATTATAGTGCAGAGCCTCACAAAGAATCTTAATCCGGCACAAAAAAAGAAATCTGTTTGCTTTTATGTGGATGAGACTCTGCGGGGGGGGTGGGGGGGGGGGGGAGAACACCCTTCTTATCAACTCGTTTCTTCACAGCTTCAAACATCAATACTGCAAATCGCCGTCTTAATCAGTAGATGTGGATGTACGTGTGTGTGTGTGTGTGTGTGTGTGTGTGTGTGTGTGTGTGTGTGTGTGTGTGTGTGTGTGTGTGTGTGTGTGACTGGAAAGCAGTCAAAAACCCATTTGACTAATGCATATCTGATATCAAATGGAACATAATCCCCACAAGTATGAAGGATTAAATACTCTACCATATTCATTTCCCCTTCTGGATCCTAAGAAACTTTTTGGACGACTTTATTTTAATTTTTTTCAAACACACCACATGTTCACAGATCGGTGACGCTCTGCGCTGCGCGGGCTGCAGCTGCTTGCTCACTTGAGAAAGTGTGTGTGAGCAGAATGAGTCGACCTGTCACACTCCTAACGGCTCACGGTCCTCACTTTGTGTCACTTCCTTGCAGAGCTGCTTCATGCAGGCTTGTTGAACCTGGTAATAAACTGTAAATCATACAATAACAAATAAAACACACACAGCATGACGCTATAAAGACACAGTCGCTGCATTCAGACCACCTGCTCCACTCACTTGTCTTTTATGAGCAAATGGATATTAAATGTGTTTTAAAAGAAGCACGTTCCCTCTTCTATAATATCCATAACTATTGTTGAGGGTCGTATTTAGAGAGACCGTCGAGCCAGAATGTCTAGTGGCATTCAGCCAATCACAAAGAATGACTGTTGCCGCTCGCTACAGCCATTTTAGCTTCATCCTGCTGTAATATCAGAGTTTTTAAGTAGCTGGGACTTATGGTCGCAGATGGCCGATGGGCAGAGGAGACCGCGCTGCCGGCCAAGGACGAAGCTGCAGTGTAATGAATCTGCTGCTCGTCGTCCACCACGACCCGACTGCACACGCTCCGTTTGCGAGAGAGTCTTTTGTGCAATAGAGGAAAGATTCGGCAGACGCAAATCTGGATGTCTATGGAGTACTTTATACCAGAATAGCAATTTTTCTCTCTGTCTCTTTGTGTTTGAAGGGCGAAGGCAGGGGGGGGGGGGGGGGGTTGTTGAGAAAAACATCGACCAGAGAAAATCCATTTCAATTTGCCAAATGCCAGCACAGGATTACTGACATTTAGCAACTGATATTTCCCCTGAAACTCAATGGTGTCCCTCCATAACTCCATAAAGGAGCCTCATCTCATTGGTAGTGATTTCACAGCGCGACTCCTCACACACACATTTTTTTATATATATATATATATATATATATATATATATATATATATATATATATATATATATATATATATACACACACACACACACACACACATATATATACACACACACACACACACACACATACGCCGTCACCAGTGCAAACTCACATCTGAAAATCTGGAAGGATTCGACAGATGCAGTACATCATCTGCAGGACGTCCCCAATGTTCTCCTCCACTCGACTAAACACGTGCGCGGCCTGTGCAGAGATTTTCCTAAAAGGTGTTATATGTTAAAGAACCGTTTCTCCTCAAGGCTGCCACAGAGAGAAAGCAGCGATGCGCTCTGAATCTTCAAGCGGCTCGGTAATAAAAAATGAATGTGTCCTGCTCGGTGCTCAGAGGGGGGAGGACTCGGATACCTTCAAGTCACAAATGCATTGTTCTAACTGGCGAAGGTTATTTGCATCTTCTTCCACAGAAGAGAAAGAAGTGGAGGGAGAAGCAGGAGATGCTCTCGTGTGAATATTTTGGGGGTTTTGGACTGTTGGTTGGGAGTTTCCTGACATTGCATTAGTTGCAGTACATAAAGATGGAGGACTTGCAAAAGACACAAAAGGGTTAGAACAATCAAAGCAGCAGAGGCCGATATATTCTCTGAGTGGGACGTTTCACAGAGTACAACTCGACTTGTCAGTGATCTCTGGTGGACAAACGACGTCATGGAGACTCTGTTTGTAAATGAATGCAAAACCTTTCTGTGCTGCAATTATGCAAACGGCTCCGGATGGTGACGCAGGCTCTCCGTTAGAAAATGTTAAGTCTCCAAGTCGGAGCAAGAGATCACAATCACCTTCTCTAGTTCCAGCTTCTCAAATGTTTGGACGTTCTGCTGTGATTGTAGCGCGGCGACGAGGCCTTACTCTCTCCGTGCTGCAAGATACAGACGTGTAATCATCAACAGACTAATTGGAAATGAAAATTATTGTTAGTTTCACCTGATGCCGGTCTAATGATTCATGAAGGTTCTGTCAGGATGCAGTGACGTGGAAATCAAAAGAAAAGACGGACGTGCTCTTATCTCCCTGAGCCGCTGAACAAATAGGATAACGTTGGATCGGATAAAGGATGTTTTGCATTTAAGATATATTCTTTTCAGTCTCACTCTGGAAATTCATGGAGTTATTATTGAGCGAGAGACTGAATCTGAATCCTCTTTGTTTAAAGCAGCAGATTTCTCAAAAGCATTCAAAAGATTTGCCAAGCGCAGCCTTTCTGTTTCTCCTTAATCCTCTTTAGATTGTGACGGTTCTCCGAGAGCACGAACAGCAGCATTGTGAAACGTAAGTGGAACAGCTGTTGCACACAATAAACAAACCAACCAGGTGACTCCAAGGCCACCAAACAGCTCCGCTCTGTGGCACACGCTGCGGCACACGCAGGTGTTCAGTGTGGAGAACAACAATAAAGTTTGCAGAGTCTTTTCTGTCAGAGCCTCTGTGGAGCTGCGGCAGACAATGTGTGTGTGTGTGTGTGTGTGTGGGGCGGGGGGGGGGGGGGTCAACAACATAAACAAGAAGCAAACACCTGCAGTCTTCAGGGAGATCAATAAGAAACCAAAATACAAATCTGCTCAGAAAACTACCCATAAAACCTCAAACACGACGGAGAGCCCAGCGAGCAGATGCAATATTACCCAGAGTACACTGTGGCATTTTGAATGGCTGCCCATTTCCTTTTCTCATAACGACGACAACAACAACAACAGAAAGTTCCAGGGCACAGGCGGGCATTAAAAGCAGATGGGGGGGGGATTATAATTCATGAAACATTTTTTTGACTTGCACTTTATTTAATGCCCTCACTTAACCGCCAGGCTCCATTTGTTTCTGTCAACCTCTCCAGTTCATGGAGGCAATCAGCCTCCCGGCGCCAGAGCAGCGACGGGCTTCCACTGGGGATAATAACAGCGGCACTGAAACCTTTTATTAGCTGGTTTGGTCAAGAGCCGTCAGAGCCCTGAGGACGGAGCGTATACTCTGACCAGACCTGGCTCTCACTGAGAAAAAGAGAAATCAAAGCCGAGATATTCGTCAAGGATATCTGATGTTGTCCAGCAAATTCTGCGACGGGATGAAAATAAATCCTAACATGTCGAGGCAATAAATCAAGCTAACAGAGCCGGTCTGGAGGGAGCGGGCGTGGCACAGTTGGACAACACTAATGCAATTACAAGGATTTTCTGCTTGCTCAGTGGTTCAAGGGCGGAGCGCAGAAAGCTCAAGGAAAACTGCAGAAAATCAGCCGTTACTCAGCTGATCAGGACACCTCGCTGGAGAACGCTGCTGAAAGGATACGTTCAGGATTACAGCGGCGTGGATCAGACTGAGCCTGGCCGCTTTGGAATATTGTGCGGCAAGAATTCATGTGTGAGCAACAGGATTTCAGAAAATTATGATACTAAATTGATACTCGTAAGAAGGATTTTACTTTTCCCCCCCCCCCTTCCCACAAGCAGCTTAAAGGTCGGGGTCCGGTACAAACGAGCACCACTGGAGATAAGTAGGACTCAGTGTTTTGCTTAAGACACTTCAGCCTTGTGACTCGGTCTGACGCGTCCCGCTGCCGCTTCTCATTCTGCATGACTTCTTCTTGTGTCATTTGGACGCCACTTCTAAGCCACATCCAAGTCTACAGAGAGCATAACTCCTTATCAAACCTCTGCTGATCGCTCTCTTCTGGGGCTCTGGCTCGCCCCTGTGCCAATGAGCTGCTGGCAGCCTTGCCAACATTACAATGTGCAGGGAGGGGGACTTGCCAAATGTAATCCAGCAATGGTGCAACACGCTCAAATGAGTCCAACTGGCTGGGCGTTGTATGACTCTGTAACTACTTCATGGACTGAGGAAATAAACGCCCCTAAAAGTTGGTAAAACTGCCCAGAAATGTGTGATTTAAGTGTGTAAGTGTGTCACAGAGAGAAAACACAGAACAGACAAGCAGGGGAGGTGCCAAGAACGTGTCATTCAACTTAAATGTGCTAGTTTGTCATTTTATCGTGGAACATAAAACTTTCCTGCCGTGTTTGGACACTTTAATTCCCGGCGCTGTCGTTATCCTGTGATGCAAACAGCACTGCTGCAATTAAGTTGATTAAGAAAAATAATCAAAAGATTAATTAATGGAGGAAATAACTTCAAAGTTTGAGTGCCGACTTGTTGAGCTGGGAAAGAAAAAAGGGAAATATTTAGATAATAAGTTATTTGTTTGTTATTTATTATAATAGAAATTACTCTTTTAAGCTTCTCAAACAATTCCCTGTCCTGCAACCGTGCAAAACAGAGACACACATGTCTCTCCCACAGACCGTGCACCCAGCGGTCATTCCTTCATACATGCACATTGTGAAGTCCATCCGGTATTTGTTATTTCCACACAGCAGTAAACTGGCAACGATCACCTCCTGGATCGTGTTCAAAACCCCCCAAACTCCACAGTCCTTCCAGGAAACCACGAGGGCCGGATGATGCCATCTGACCACCAAAGATCTGCCGTCGTGGCAGATCGTGCTGATGCCACTCACTCGTCTTTAGCTACGAGTGGTAGCTCTCAGCTGGCTGCAGAGTGAAGTGTTAAAACTTAATCCTAAAATGTTGTGTGACCCTTTAATCCCAGAAGATCTCGCTGTCAGCTGTGTGTGTGTGTGTGTGTGTGTGTGTGTGCTGCAGAGGGATCAGACAGGTGTAGTTCAAATCTACCAGTGTGAACAGCTGATCACCTGAGAAGCATCCTTCCTAAAACTCCCAGATTAACACTGAAAGTTAGAGCTGAACGTGTCGACAATAAAAACAAACTCTTCTTCTACGTTTGTATTACTCGTCTTCTCATTAAGGACTCCAGGGTTCACGTTCTGAGGGGTCAGGGTTGAGGTTTAGGTCACTGCAGAAACGTTCTGCGACTGTGACGCTTCTGCAACATCTGACAGAAAACAACATTTTTACAACATTAATTAAATACGTAATCCGGTCGTTTTACATTTCCTTCCAAATTAATCTGCAACTATTTTGATAAATCGATTAATTTTCAATCACAAATCCTCTTTTTCTACGGTTTCATCTTCTCTGATTTTCTGGGTCTTACATGAAAGTTAATTGATTATCTTTGGATTCAGTATTTTTAAAATCAGACAAAATGTAACGTTTCAAGACGTCACCTCAGGCTTCAGGAAAGTATTTTAATTATCGTTTTAAATCATTAAAAAACATATTTTCTGACTCTTATGGACCTAATTAGTGCTCGTTAGTAAACGATTCAAATGAATCTGCAGCTACTTTGATAAACTAATTATTGGTTCATAGGATTTGATGATTTTCTTTATTACTTTAAATTAATATCTTTATTGTTTGTAGCCAAAATGTCTCTATTGGCTTTTAAATACGATTTTAAAACTAAACTTTTAAACACTTTGATTTAATTAATCAACAGTTTAATAATTGATAGTGAAAGCCTTATTCCCAACATTATTTGAATATAAAAAAAAAAGAAAAAATGCACAATAATCACAAAGATGATAATTAAAATCTGGAAAACTACTGCTGATAAATAAAATGTATTTAATCCTTGTGATTAAAACAGCGTCTCAGGAAAGGAAAGGAAAAGCAATTCATTAAGAATCAAAACAGGAATAATTACATCCTTTTTAAATGTAAATGTTCTCCTGCATTGATTACAACGTGTTTGCACTTTCTCCTCACGTCTGGAACAATGGCAGATTAATAACTGCACATCATTCTTGAATATTGGCTCTGTCCTCTTGATTTAAGGTAATTAAAGTAGAAAACTCCACCCTCGACATTAAAGCTTCAAAAAGCTCCTTTGAGATTGCATGTACAGCAATAATAGAGGTTCTTTGTGAAGGACATATAATTCTATGCTGCTGACCGGGACTGTAATTAGAGTGGAACTTCATTTGTAGGCTGCCACGTCCACTCCTTCTTTAAACTTTCTCTTTTCTGTGTATAAAAATAGCCAAGAAAGTGACCAGCGCTGGCAGCAGAGACGAGGAACCCTGAACTGGCACATGATGAAACCAGCCGGGATTAGAGCGTACCTGACTAACACGACCAACGAGGCGCAGCGGGATCATGGAGCCTAAAGCCGTAAGTCTTCCCAGATGTTGATAAGACTTCTGGTGTGAGCGACGCGTCAGCTGGCCCGGTTCCTACGACCGCTGGATTAACGCCAGATCAGGAGCGAGGTTCTCACCCTTGGTTACCACTGTGAATATGCTAACCTTTGCGCTAGCTTCTTCTTCTTCTGCAGCAGCAGTGTGTGTGTGTGTGAGTGAGTGTGTGTGTGTGTGCACATGTGTGTGTTTGCATAACAGATGTAGGTTACATTACCATGATAAAGAAGCCACGCGCTTCTTTGGTACCCTTTTGGCTCAAAAGGGGTTTCAGAGAATGAAAGGCAACAGCGAAGCCGCACGACAAAGACTTCTTTTAGGTCATTCAGTCAGAAAGGTTCACTTAAAGTCAAACTTTGTAAGGGTACCTGCTGTCTGTTAAATGTTTAAGTGTTAGTACTTCCTGTTTTATTTTGTTAATTGCCTGTTCTTTCTCATTTCAGTTGTGTCTACTTCCTGGCCCCAGGTGTTCCCAATCTGTTCATCAGTGTCTCTACCTGTGTCTCGTTACCCCGCCCACTTCCTGGTGTATATAGTCTGTGTGTTTTGTTGCCCCGTGTCATTGAGTTCCAGCGTTGGGCCTGTGTGCTTCCTGTTTCCCTTCGTCGACGTTTTCTTCTGGCTCGTTAATACGGTCGAAACAATTCGGCGTGAAGTCAACATGAGCTTCAGACCTGTGTGTTTATGATGCTGAGACCGTCGCTGTGAGCCTCCGAAGGTTTTACTCCATGTTAATACCTGTTCTCTGCATCTCTACCACAGTACTGCTCTCTTCCTTTATCTTAACTTCTGCACTACTTCGTATCTTAGTCTCATTTTTACGCGTGTTATACACGTTTGTACGAGTATCGTTGGCGGGAGCCTGAGAATAACGCAGTCGATAGCCAAAATCGTGGTCACGATAAATGTTTGATTAAATGTGCGACACTAGAACATCCTGCGTGACGTGAAGGAGAGGGTCTCGCTAGCATTAGCTCTCAAGTCAAGTTAAAACAGTTTTATTTATAAAGCCCGATGTCATGAATTTGCCTCGAATGGCTTTACAATCTCCACAGCACTCGACATCTTGCGTCGCTGATTCAGATCAAAGGTTTTCACGAACACACAGAGAAACAAAACGTACAGAAAGCTCAAATACGTGCCGGCATTCGACAAACGTGTCAGTGCTCTCTGGTGGACAAACTACAAAGTGGAGACTGTTTCTAAATCACATTTCTGTACTGCAGTGTCCTCATCGAGCTAAATATACAGCGACACAATAATATCAGGTTTTATTAGCCGAGCTCGACTACAAATGTCGGCCCCTGCGGTGCCTGATGTCGGGGCCGCTGTCACGACTAAATGAAACTCAAATGTCTTATTTGTAATTAAAATGTTGACCAATATTCATCTTAAATGTTGTTTGAGTGAAAGTATTAATACTGCACTGCTGTGGTTAAAGTTTCCATTTCACATAAAACTTGCAATTTCGTTTTTTGGGTTCCGGTTGGATTGATTTTTATTCTCTATCGATTCATATTTAACATTTATGAATAAAACTAAACTTATGCTATAAAGCTATTGCACAAAGGAACCTATTCAAACTATTAGTAATTGATCTGTAGGATTAAAAATGAAGCAGGTTTTCCTTCGGGACGCTGTGCAGCCGGAACTTTAAAAACAAGATCTCATGTAAACTCCACACTCGAGAAGGAAAGGAGAGAACGGCACAAAGGGAAATCCGAGCACGGATAAACACTTTGAATATAAACCGGAGCCTCATTCAACATGCTGCCGGCGCCCTGCGCTTTCTCTAAAACTGTGGCGGGGCGCTTTCTCTACCAGCACACGTGGGACGAGCGGGACTCAGAGAAGTGCTATTCATCCCTGAAACTCTTAAGAACTGGGACACTCACTGCATTCCCCGTAGCGGTTACAACACCTCTCGACACACACAACCCACTGTGTGTTTCTGTGCGCACGCATTAATTAATCTGAAGTCTTCTTTGTGTGCTTTCCTGTACCCACATGAACCCGTCACAAAAACTTTGCTTTGCTGGCCTTGTTCTGCCACATGTAGTTAGGAGCAACGGCGGCGTCGCCATCTTTCCACGAGACGTGACGGAGAGCTCGCCCTCCACTGTTGTGATGGAGGACAACGGCCACAGACTTTCCCCGCTTGAGCGCAGTTCTTCACGGATGAACTCACTCCAATTAAAACACGAGCTAACAAAAGAGGGAACCCTGCACGGCGGAGAGCTCTGCGGGCCTCGCTCACCAATTACACATGGACTAAGTAACAGACTGCGAGTCAAACAGCTCTCTGGGGCAGGAAGTGATCCTCGCATGCACCTGAACACAACGCTGGGAAGTAACTAAGTGCTTTTCCTCAAGTGCAATGTTGAGGTATATATACACTTTTACTTGAGTATTTGCATTTTATGCTACTTGATACTTCTACTTTATTACCTTTCAGAGGGAAATCTTGTACTTTTTACTGCAAAATATCACGATACAGTAATTAATATCATAAAATAACCGTACTTCGGTTCGGGCATCTAGTACGGATGCCACCTGGGCGCCTCCCTAGGGAGGTGTTCCATGCACGTCCAGCTGGGAGGAGACCCCGGGGAAGACCCAGGACTCGGTGGAGAGATTATATCTCCTCACTGGGAACACCTCGGGATCCCCCAGTGGGAGCTGGAGGATGTGGCCCGGAGAAGAAGGGAAGTTTGGGGGTGCTGCCCCCGCGACCCGACCCCGGATAAGCGGTAGACGATGGATGGATGTTGCTTCATCCCATTTGATTACTTCCTACTTGTATTTGCATCACATGAGACAACACAAAACACGTGATCACTTTAATGTTTCTGTTGTGACCCTTTGAAGGAACTCCCCAAAGTACCTCAAACATTCTGCAGCTTCCTGTTTATACACACAGCATAAGTTAGTATCTAATATCAGCTTAACTTACTAATATTACGCATATTTGCCATAAGTACGTCCAGCTGTCTGAGTGGAAATATCGCAACAAGACGTTTTTATGCTTTGCTGAGGTAGAAACTGCAACAAAGTGCAAAACGGAAACAGACTTTACGGATTACTTTGCGACTTAAACGTCATTAACGCTTCCGCTCCACTGAACAGATGAAGAGGAAGAGGAGCAGATGAAACCATCAGATGAACATAAATGCCATATTTTCATCACATGTTGCACATTGTTGTCATGAGATTATCCATCAGTCTGTCGCAGTAAACGTTGTTAACGACATGGTACATGGACAGTGAGTGTATCACTACACCGCTACACTTCTCAGTCCGACTCTCTTTTCTTATTTAAGCTCAATCACTCTGTAATTTGTACCATGTAATTACATTTTTTATAGTTTTAATATAATATGACGGTGTGAATGATCTCCTGTCTCAGATAACAGAATGAGCTTGAGCGAGTTTGTAAAGTGACACGTTGTTGACGGACTCTTTTCTTCCTGTGGGTGTTGGGAGGATTGACAGGAACCAAAAGTGCCTTTAAATGAATGAAAACTCTTCACTTACACACAAGTCTGACAAAAGCAAAGGAAGACTGTAAACTGTGACGCACGTCGGGGACAAATGAACACCTGAAGGAATCTTTCACTGTGTTGAAACCTTCATTACCTCCACAGCACACAGAGATCCATGATGGCGTCTGTGCACTGGGTTACAGATTTGGCGATAATTCAATATTAGCGTTTATTGAGCCTCATTAGAATCACACTGTGATTATATGCTTTTATTAAACTAAAGTCGTTTGTTTGAGTCATACAAGCTAAAGTGCTGTTTTACACATAAAAGAGTTTAATGCAGAACTGTCCGTCGCTTTGAATGTCTGTCATATCTGTCTATCAACGGAACCGCACCAAGTTACACTGCCAACTCTCTAATCATATGTGCCCCCAAGAACATTACGATCATCCACTACTGGTTTATTAAATGTTCCAAGAAACATCCAAAAGGAAATCGGGGATGCAGCCTTTTGCAATTAAAGCTATGGAACACTTTACCTGCAGACATTAGGGAGGCAAGCTCGCTCAATATCTTCAAAAGTAAACTAAAAACACTTTACTTTAGCCTTTTAATGGTGATATTTTATACAGTCTTTAATGCTGCTACTTTATGCCACTTTAAACTCATTAAATGCTTTTATTAAAGCTGCTATTTTATCTCTTAACTATTAGCCTTTTCCACTTTTACTATTTTTATTCTGCTATTTAATACTATTTTTAATGCTATTTAATGCCATTTTTAATGCTTTTTCATATATTTATTCTGCTATTTAATACTATTTTTAATACTATTTACTATTTCTATTCTGCTATTTTTAATGCTATTCTTAATGCTTTTTTAATGCTATTTTACATATTTATTCTGCCATTTAATACTATTTTTAATGCTATTTACTATTTCTATTCTGCTATTTAATACTATTTTTAATGCTATTTTAATGCCATTTTTAATGCTTTTTCACATATTTATTCTGCTATTTAATACTATTTTTAATACTATTTACTATTTCTATTCTGCTATTTTTAATGCTATTTTTAATGCTTTTTTAATGCTATTTTTAATGCTATTTCACATATTTATTCTGCCATTTAATACTATTTTTAATGCTATTTACTATTTCTATTCTGCTATTTAATACAATTTTTAATGCTATTTACTATTTTTATTCTGCTTTTTAATGCTATTTCACATTTACATCAACACTGATTATTGTACTGTAAATGCTCTGTATAATTTTGTACATGTTTTTGCTGTGAAGCACTTTGGGCTGCAATTCTTGTATGAAAGGTGCTATACAAATAAAGTTTATTATTATTATGATATTCCAACAACACATCACCTGAGTTTCAGTACCAATTAAATCTAGACAGTTATCAGATTAATTAATTAGTTGAAGGGCAAAAATAATCTGCAACTATTTTGAAAGGCTGATCAGAAATATTCCCCAGATTTAACTTCTCAGGTTTTGCAACTTTTCTTAAGTTATGATAAACTGACTGTTTGGATTTAAACTATAGATGATTATGTCACCTGTGGTGGTAATTTAACTTGTTTTACACTTTTCAAAGACCAAACAATTGAAAACAAGAATGAATAAAATAATTTGTTGCCGCCTCTGTGCCAATATAAACATAAACCTTTTCAGTGCCTCCAATAAAAACATTATTATTACTATTTATTATTACAGCTAAATTATCTGACTTTCGATTCCACACACACACATTTCAGCCGATAAACTTTAACTGTGATAAACACATAAATCAATATCAGAAAATATCCTGAGAATGATTTCAGCTGCACTTCTGTTATCAAACACTTCAGAGATTGAAGCCACACAAAGTTGTGTTTGCACTTGTTGCATAACACTGTGTGTGTGTGTGTGTCAATCTTTCAAAGGCACATGCAGTACTTTCTCACACACACACACGAGCTGAAATCATTATCATCATCCTTCTCCAATATAAAGAGTTGCTGCTTTTCTCTGCATTATAAAATAGTAAGTGGAAAATCTTTTGGGGTTTTGACTGTTGCTCAGACAAAACAAGTCGAGAGCAACAATCTTAAAATTGATTAGTTGTTTAAGTCACTTCTCAAGCAAACAAAGTCAAATATTTGCTGGTTCCAGCTTGTCAAACGTGAGGATTTGCTGTTATTTCTTTGGGTTTTGGACTGAACATAAGCAAATTGAAGAAATCACCTTAAACTCTAAAAGCTAAGAAACATTTTATAGCCAAAACAATATAATTGAATACCTTGAACTCTAGAAAACTGATTTCTTTTCTGACATTTGTGGAGAAATTGAGCCCTAAAGATGAATGATAATGAAGAGTATGAGCTGCAGCCCTCACTAACACAGGTGTGTTTGAGTCGCTGCACCTTCAGCTCTTACTGTTGTTAATGTCAACATCTGTAAAGAACTGATATTAACTGAATTACACTGACATGAAGAGGCTGAAACAAAGAAGAGGACAGAGGGAGTCACTCAGGAACTTTCTGTTAACTTTCTCCTCGTCTGTTAAGACAACTGTGGATGTGAAACTCTTCACACATGTGAACACCTGAACACATGTGAACACCTGAACATGTCATGAGGCATGTTGTGAACACAGCTGGCTGCATGGCCTGCTTTTTATCACGAGCAATGACACACAGACATGTACTGAATGGGGGGGGGGGGAGACAAAAACAAACACCAGGGCCTTGCTTCCCTTCATATGCACGAGCGAAAATCACAAATGCTCCCCAAAAAAACAAACAGGCGACCACCAGACAGAAGGCAGAGGAGGGTGAAGTACCTCCACGGAGCATCACCACCAGCAGCTCACAGTTCACCTCACATCAAACGCACCCTGACGTAAAGACAACCACGTCAGGGGCTCATTGCACATATTTCCCCACCATTTTCCCACATTTTTAAGCTGTTATGTGTGTGTGAGAAACCCCCTCTTACCTTCCACATCCAGGCCATTCTTATTTCTACGCAGACAATGGTGGACCGCTTGTTTTCCGTCAGCCCCCGACACGCCGTTCACCGCGTCCGTTCCCAACACATGTATTCACGTGTGCATCACGAGAGCAGATGCGGTGCGGGTATAAGGGGGGGTCTGCTCCATAAATATTGGAGTGTGTACCGTTATTCGTCTCCTCTCTCGAGTTTTTTTCCCCCCATGGAGCTTGCTGGGACATAGACCGACGCTGCGCTGCTATTGGCCGGCGCAGACGCAGAGCCCCGCCCACGCCTGCGTCACGTGACCGCCGCTGGTTTCCTGACTAGATGGCAAGATGTTTGTAGATATATCTGCATTTTTTAACTTCTACTGGAAAATGTGTGGTTTTTTTTTCACGGTTCAACACAATATATTAAATAATATGTCTTTTGCAAAGTTTAACATTTCTAAATGTAAATCTGTTAAAGTAAAACTTCAGAATAAAAGCTATTAAAACTGTGAGACTGTTCTCCTAATTTAATGTTATTATCTCAAGTTACTCTCTGTTTCTTTATGTTGACCTTTATTTTATGTCATTTTATGTTTATCCCAACATTTGCTTTTATATATATTTACCTAAGTTCCTGTTTAATTTGAAATATTACTGTTTATTTGTATAATTTTCTTGTTAAATAATGCAAAAATAAAAATAAAAAGTAAACTTCTGCTTCTACAACATGCCAGTTTGAAGACCAGCTGCAGGTTTTAACACATAATCTTTGTTTTCTGCAAAAAATATCCCTAAAATGTTTTTTAATGTGTGAAATAAACAATAGATAATCTTAACCAGTGGGAACAAGAGGTATCCAAATAGGATTCATAAAGTGTTTGTGTTTTTTGATTAAGTTTTCTAATAGAATATCAATATAATGCAACACAAGACCATTTTTCTGAGACACCTGGAAGATGCTTGACATCCTCCAGGATACATTCTTCATATGTTTACAATCCATCTGTAATTCTGTCATGTTGGTCTCTTCTGTACAAATGAAATGTATTGCATGTTTGTCCATCCTGGGAGAGGGTCCCTCCTCTGTTGTTTGTTTTGGGGGAGTTTTCCTTTATCTGAATTAAGGGTTGAAGGATGGAGAGTGGCGGATGCTATTGGGCTTCATAAATAAAATTGATTTGACAACATATTACAGTAAATTAACTTAGTTGAACAAGTTCTAGGAACAAGATCCATAAATTACTGCATTATAATTGATATATTTGTGTGTGAACAAGATCGATGTCCCAAACAAAAGTACTTTTTATCTTGTGAGAACAAGATCGATGTCCCAAACAAAAGTACTTTTTATCTTGTGAGAACAAGATCGATGTTGTGAAAAAGTTAGAATCACAAAAACAGCTTTTTAATTTTATGCATTGGACCTTTCTTTTTTTTTTTGTTGAAAAGTGTCCCCCCCCTGCAAAAACAGAATAATGTAACAGTCCAGGCACTAGGCCGTCTATGTTGTGTTCACACTTAAACTAAATGAGTGGTTCTCATAGTGAGGTCTCAGGAGCAGCAGGGGAGCGAAGGTTTTTATTATTCATTATCTCTCAGAGAAAGTGATGTTTACCTGAATGAATGCCAACACATGAGAGCCACAAACCGGGGCTCAGGATTAGGAAACATTGTTTTAAACGTGTTAATATGCATCTTTTCTTTCAGTCATACTGATAAAATTAGAAAATGAACGGTTCACATCCAGGATACTGCACGTGTAGAACGTCGGAAGTGTTTCTTATCTGAGAATATTTGTGTTATCTGTTCCAGATAGTACAGAGAGAGATAAACTCAGCTCTGCAGACATATTATGTTTACTGAATTCACCTGAATGCAAACGTGATGCAGTGAATATAGAATGGGTGTTTTGGAAACCTTCCAGGAATCCGGAGAGAAACTGTACTACACGTTTGCCTCAAGGAGTTGCATTCAGGGATGGAGTTGGGAAACCTTTCTGCATTCACTAATGAAATATCAATCATAGTTTCCCTCTTACCTGTAGAGCTATTTCAAGTCATATATTCATTCTAGATCAAGCTGAGTGTTGGTGATATCGGCCTTGTCTTGAATATAACGGGACTAGATAACACTCTGCCTGTCGTGCTCAAAGCACTCAAAATGTTCTATATTCGGCGATCCTGTTCGGGGTCACAGGAGGACTTGAGGCCTCCTCAGAGGTCAAGTTGCTGTCCGTCACACAGTGTGGAAAAACACGACTCCGCTGTCAATTTAGAGAATCCAATCCAGCCTTCCTGCACGTCTTTGGACTGTGTGAGGAAACCAGAGCACCGAGAGGGAACAGGAGCCGACATGGTGAGAACATGTAAACACCACACAGGAAGAATCCAGCTGGCAGGATCGGCTGTTTTCTGCAGGAGTAGCTGCAGGAGTAGCTGTAGGAGTAGCTGTAGGAGTAGCTGTAGGAGTAGCTGCAGGAGTAGCTGCAGGAGTAGCTGCAGGAGTAGCTGCAGGAGTAGCTGCAGGAGTAGCTGTAGGAGTAGCTGCAGGAGTAGCTGTAGGAGTAGCTGCAGGAGTAGCTGCAGGAGTAGCTGTAGGAGTAGCTGCAGGAGTAGCTGCAGGAGTAGCTGCAGGAGTAGCTGCAGGAGTAGCTGCAGGAGTAGCTGTAGGAGTAGCTGCAGGAGTAGCTGCAGGAGTAGCTGTAGGAGTAGCTGCAGGAGTAGCTGCAGGAGTAGCTGTAGGAGTAGCTGCAGGAGTAGCTGTAGGAGTAGCTGCAGGAGTAGCTGCAGGAGTAGCTGTAGGAGTAGCTGTAGGAGTAGCTGCAGGAGTAGCTGTAGGAGTAGCTGCAGGAGTAGCTGCAGGAGTAGCTGCAGGAGTAGCTGCAGGAGTAGCTGTAGGAGTAGCTGCAGGAGTAGCTGCAGGAGTAGTAGTGATTTGGCTATTGTTGTGCATGTTGCATTAAAGGTGTGTTGAAGCTGGTAGGGACGAGAGAAGGGAAACACTTAAAACAGTGGAGGAACCAGGACATTTACTCTGAATACTTCTTCACCACTGCTTAAAAAACTATTTTATTGACCTTTTATGAGGTAAAAGATCTTTATTAGCAGAAGGGCCACTTCCTCTCATGAAGTGCACACACAAGCTTTAAAATGATGACTAGTAAATACTAACATCTGTCATAACATGGTTCAGGAACAACCTACTACAAGATGCACGGTGGAGAATATGGCTTTGTCGAGTTATCTGCTGAATGTGAGAAAAAGGTGAAAACTATCCATCACATGTCCGTTTCTCAAAGTCTAAGGTCTTGAAATGTCTTGTTTCGTCAGTCCAAAACCCAAAAAGATATTCAGTTTAATGATATGAAACAGAGAAAAGCAACAAATCTCAATATTTTAGAGGTAAATTTTGTATGAAAACATTTTTTTACAGTCGTGGACTCTGATCTGTTGACAGTCTGTGGTCCGACAATTCAAACTGCATGAAAGCAGAGAGGAGGGATGTGAAAGGACATTTTTATAAAAGACAATAATGACAGGAACACAAGGCGTGGCCACACAACCAACCTGACGACATATTTCCATTTAACCTTCTTTGACAGGCCGTATTTTACAAAGGTTTTGGTTAACGATATTGATTATCTGTATATTTTTACAGACCTGGGAAACATCCCGTCATTCAGACTGCTGCCTTTGTGTTCTGCCTGCCTGTACCGGAGGCTGTAATTGAGTTCAGCTGCAGTGTGTCTGCCTGCCAGATGACATGACACCTTGAGTAAACAGACATTTTCCAAGATGTCAGTCTTGTTTGGGTTAAAGAAACCAATCTGAGTTTTTCTTTTTTTTCCTAGCACAGGATGCATTTGAATATACGCCATCTGTAATTACTGGAACACAAACAAGCAGGAATCTTCTGAGGTGCAAACACTTGTTGGTGGAAAGAGGAGCGTGCACTCAAACCCTCTGAGCACTGCAGGTAACCGCAGGCTGCTGGTACACCTCACTTTTGATTTGATTAGCTTGATTAAACCTCTCAGATATTTTCTTGCCAGGTGTGAAGCAGGTCTTCGAACCAAATCAATAGCTCTATCTTGGTTATCGCCAAATCTCCTTCTCCCTCTCCTCTTCTAAAGCTTTCCATACAGAGCATGAAAAAGGTAATCCTCAAACTCTGAGAGTAGCACATCAGGGATTAAATTCTCAGGAGTGCGCACCCTGCTCAAAAACAGAAAGTCAAGGTCATCTGCAGACCGTGCATCTGAAATGACCTCTGGATGATTAACCCGTCGCCTAAAGGAGACATCAGGCTCAGGAAAGCTGAGGAACGTAACAACGCCTTCAAGATTAAAACTCTCCATCCAGCATCACATGTGCACATTGTGTTTACTTCTAACTCCCATCTGGAAACTGTCCCAGTTTCATAAGAGATACTAATGATATACAATATATACTGATAGTCCACAACACGTGTGATATGCATGTCCATCCGCGACCTTGTGCGAGTGACGCTCAGTTACACAAATAAAAGTGTTTTTCCCACGATTTAAAATAATTAATTTTTTGTTTTCTCGCGAGTTCACAACGCTGTTTATCATTATACACATTGGGTTTCCATTTTTTGCAGCTCCTCCAATTCCTTTGTGCATAAATCTATTTATAGTGTCCATTAACTGCACTCAAATCTAGTTTTTATTTTGTTATTCATACCGACTTGTTTTGCACTTAATGTAGTCACTTTGCCAGAATCAACACATGGCATTTGCAACACTTGGATTTGGTGTGCAGAATATTTTTGGGACACAGCGTAAGAGTCTACAGCCACGCTCGTGGTTCTGCACAGCAGCGCTTTAAACTAAATGCTAGCGTGCAGATGTGCATCAGGTAAAAAGCTTACTGTGCTCTCCATCTCAGGTTAGCATGTTAGCATTATAACATGTGTTAATTAGCACTGAACACAAAGTGCAGCTGAGGCTGATGGAAATACAAATAGTTTTGCAGGTCATAAAGAAAACATTTGACCCGAGGATGGCGCAAGATGGGGGAAACCACATTTTAGAAGATTCCGACAATTATCCCCATTTTGATTGTGAGATCATTTGTTAAAACTTGACCTCACCTCGAGGATAATCACAACTAACCTTAACCCTCATGAAACTTTAAATCAAACAAATCAAATCAAATGTATTTGTATAGCCCAATATCACAAATTATACAGACTGTACAGGATACGACACACTCTGTCCTCAGACCCTCTGTCCTTAGACCCTCTGTCCTTAGACCCTCTGTCCTTACACCCTCTGTCCTCAGACCCTCTGTCCTCAGACCCTCTGTCCTTAGACCCTCTGTCCTCAGACCCTCTGTCCTTAGACCCTCTGTCCTCAGACCCTCTGTCCTTAGACCCTTTGTTTTTCGACCCTCTGTCCTTAGACCTTCTGTCCTCAGACCCTCTGTCCTCAGACCCTCTGTCCTTAGACCCTCTGTTCTCAGACCCTCTGTCCTCAGACCCTCTGTCCTTAGACCCTTTGTTTTTAGACCCTCTGTCCTTAGACCCTCTGTCCTCAGACCCTCTGTCCTTAGACCCTCTGTCCTCAGACCCTCTGTCCTTAGACCCTCTGTCCTTAGACCCTCTGTCCTCAGACCCTCTGTCCTCAGACCCTTTGTTTTTCGACCCTCTGTCCTTAGACCTTCTGTCCTCAGACCCTCTGTCCTCAGACCCTCTGTCCTTAGACCCTCTGTCCTCAGACCCTCTGTCCTCAGACCCTCTGTCCTTAGACCCTTTGTCCTTAGACCCTCTGTCTTTAGACCCTTTGTCCTCAGACCCTCTGTCCTTAGACCCTCTGTCCTCAGACCCTCTGTCCTTAGACCCTTTGTTTTTCGACCCTCTGTCCTCAGACCCTCTGTCCTTAGACCCTCTGTCCTCAGACCCTCTGTCCTCAGACCCTCTGTCCTTAGACCCTCTGTCCTCAGACCCTCTGTCCTCAGACCCTCTGTCCTTAGACCCTCTGTCCTTAGACCCTCTGTCCTCAGACCCTCTGTCCTCAGACCCTTTGTGAGGAGGGATCCCTCTCCCAGGACGGACAGATTGTAATAGATGTCGTGTGTACAGGATAAACAACATAGTACAAACTCTTAAATGTGGCGAGGGTGTCTGCCTCCTGAACACAAACTGGAAGCTGGTTCCACTGGAGAGGAGCTTGATAGCTGAAGGCTCTGGCTCCCATTGTACAACAAACTACAGTACGAGGGCATACAGTCTGCCTTTCTAGGTATATTGGCAATAAGTGGGTTTCTGAGCAGTTTCCAGAACCGAAGTGCTCCCCATCCAATCGTCGAAAAAAGCAAAACTTAATATTCACAGCATGAATTGTTCTTTGAGGTTCCTCTTGGTGTCTTAATGTATTATTATGGAGGGATGTTTGACCATTTTCATCAATTCTCTGTGTGCAAATGTGGCACCAAACACCAAACATAAAAAGTGTTGAAACTTATGAGACATAATAGAGCACGGCAGTGGTCATCACATACTTCCATCATAATGTTGTAAACTCTTATACACTTTCAGAATTTATCTTAATTAATTAATTTATGATTAATCTTCAGGCTCCCAGCTTTCACATGATGTACACCACTTCCATGTTCACTTTGTATCCTCCCCTGAACATCTAAAGAAAGGAAGAGAACAAACCATGATTCTGTTCACCACTGTAATGTGCTTATTTAAAAGTATATTGTGTAATTAATACGATAAAAAGTGTGAATATGCTGGAAAACAGAAACAGCTATTCGTCATAACTTGAAAAAGAAAGAAGGGGGCCGTCAGGTTCAACGCAATGAAGGATTTGTTCTCTCATCAGTGAAGAATGAATGTGAAATGTGCACAGTGGAGACGTTTCAGTACAGTTCAGTACTATTGTCTATAAATATTGGACACCACGCTGTGAAGCGGCGCTCTGATTTCACTTTCAGAGCACTCGGGTCCATTTGCTTGATGAGAATGGTCATCGTTGGTCTGGTTCCCAGGCTTTAGTCCAGTGAGCTCAGTAAGAAGATGCCCGAGTGATGATGAAGCCTGAAACTCTCCTCCTGTGCTGACAGATGCACACAAAGAGCCCGGTGGAGGTTCCCAGCTGATGGAGACAAGTCGCTCTACACAGTCTGTCAGTGTGGAGGAGGTCCGGGGCTGAAGACAAAGAGTCGTCTGCTCACTACTTCCAAATGCATTTCACTAAAACCTTTAAAACTCCTGCAAAAAAACGCTTTTTGCAGGCGCACTCGTCTGTTTGAGTACCGTTTCTGTTGAAGTGTTTTAAATACTAAAAAAGCTTTTAGCTAAGGATGCACTTCAACCGTTGACCTGCAGACTTTTACGTATAACTTCATGTAATAATTGTCGAACTGTACTTGAGTGAATGAAATGTTAATGATTTGAACAAACGAGTAGGTGTTGAGTGTGTGAAATATGACACACACACACTATATCTTTTACTGATGTGTGTATATACCAACGGGAAACAAAGATGATCAAATTATCTTCAGTAATCCACAAATGATTTGACTTTAACGGTTTTTATTTGCAGTTTTTAATGAATCATGTAACATTTAGTAATAATCGAATAGGTACTTTCCAGAATAGGTAGTGTCTCGCTGGGGCTTGAATAAAGTGCAACTCAAGCAGCACTTTTACACAAGTGGAGCATTTCAGACTTCCACTGTGCAGAGGATGTACTCGCACATCAGATTGCCTCCAGCTACAGAAACAGAGGATAAGCTGCTGTCCCATGTTCCAAGAAGGCTTACCAGGATGAATCATCTCGACTCAATGTGACAGATGTGTCTCTCCTGCCACTGAAAAGAAGCATGAATTGAAATCTAATTACCACATGTCCCTTTTGCACGCTGTGTCATTTTGTTAATGTGTTTCATCTTAAAACACAAGCTTCATTTATCTTCATATTGTTGCTTTATTTTTCCCTTAAGTAGCTTTAAGGTCATTTTGTTGTGTCACTCACAGTAACAACAAACGTCTGATAACTGTCAGCGTCAGCACGTGCTGTTACCGTGCAGCAGTGCAGCACGTGTGCTTTATAACGTGCACTATGCTCAGTTCTGACTTCTGAGTGGATTATTATAGAAGAAACATTTGTTGTGACAAAAAAGACACAATTATATGTTTGCAATGTAATTTAAATAGTTATATTATATTATATTTTATTTATTCTATATCATTATTATATGTTGTGGTGTCTTGTAGGTCCATGTGTCCACTTCTACTCCACATTTCAGAGAGAAATAATCTATAATAATAACTATCTATCTGACAGATTCAGTTTAAAGAATATTAATATTAAGTAGTTAAAAGCTCTACCATGACATTATAATGCTGCTTACATAAAGGCATCAATAATGATATTGCAATAATATATATGGAATACTGTGGAGTCATTTTGACACACACACACACACACACACACACACACACACACACTCACACACACAGACACACACACACTCACACACACAGACACACACACACACACTCACACACACAGACACACACAGAGGTCATGTTGACACACACACACACACACACACACACACACACACACAGGGGCAATTTGACACACACACAGACTGGGGTCATTTTGACACACACACACTCACACACACAGACACACACACAGGGGCAATTTGACACACACACACACAGATTGGGGTCATTTTGACACACATACAGACACACTGGGGTCATGTTGACACACATACACACACACACATGGGGTCAATTTGACACACATACACACACACAGGGGCAATTTGACACACACACACAGACTTGGGTCAATTTTGACACACACACACAGACTTGGGTCATTTTGACACACACACACAGACACACACAGATTTTGAATGCAGGACTTTTACTTCATTCTGTATTATTACTTCTTCCACCGCCGTGTTAATGTCATTTTCTGTGAATTTCCTCATTTATAACTTTGTAACTTAAATCACAAACAGAATTATAGAAAACGGGAAAGAAAAGATTTAAGTTGAACCCGAGTCATCCTGGACAAGAAGTCCTTAAAACAAAGACGTGACAACTGAGCAATTCATCTGCCAAAGATCATGTGACCCAAAGCTACTAAAAGCACCTTGAGGAGCGTTTTGTCAGCGCAACAATGAACTTCACATTTCAGCATGAAATCTGTTTCAATAATAAAAATAGATCTTGTTTGTTGCCCTTGAACAGCGCTGCCTAAGAGGAGCTGTTCAAACAACAGGCTGAAAAACAATGGCTGATAAATGAATAAAACATAACTCCGTGCCGTGAACACAGAGTGGATTTCACTGTACGTTCTCCGGGAGTGAATATTATTCTATTTCGAGCTCTTGACAGCCCAGTGAGAGAACAAGTTCGATTTTTAGTGTAGGCTGATCACAATTTCCAGCAGCAGTAAAACAATGCTTTTGCTCTTGATTTATAATCAATGATGACACTCAATTTAAAGATAATCATCGCGTTGTCAGGAGAGGATTCTTCACGATCAGAATCTTCAGATTCCTTCATAAATCTATAGGTGAAAAACAACGGCCGTTTGATTTAAAGCATCTATAAACCATCATTTTATTATAGCAATGTATCAAGACAATGTGAAAACAATGTGACAAAGTGAACGGGGTCGATCGTAGTGACGTAAATCTTTACAGAGTTTCAGATCATTGCTTCGCTGTCAGAACTGAACTGTTTTGGTTTATTTTTACTGCTCTCCTAGCGTCGTTTTGGGTCGCAGCAGGCAGCCGCTTTCACTGAAAGAACTATAAACAAGAACATTGTACACTACCTGCTCAGCACCAAACATTAGACACAGTTCTTAACTAGCTGGTGAACATAGTGGAGCATATAGTAGCTAAAGAGTCAGAAAATTGGACTTGCATTCACCTGGTGGTCACAAACACGATATCTGAGCTTAGCTTAGCATAAAGACTGGAAGCAGAGGGGAAACCGCTAATCTGACTGTGTCTGAAAGCAAAGCACATTAAACATCTGCAAGCACCTCTAAATCTCACTAATTAGCAGTTTAAATCTTGTTTGTTTGATCCGTACTAAAACAAAACATTGTGATTTTACCCGGAGCTGTGACTTTATGGAGTCTCCATTGTTTGCCAACTTTACATTACAACAAGACTTACTTCATTAATGAGCTTTAGAGGCACTGGTAGGCGGGTTGTGTGACCTTTGGGAACAAGGGGAAACAAGCTAGCCTGGCGCTCTTCAGTCTTTATGCTAAGCTAAGCTAAGCTAAGCTAAGCTAAGCTAAGCTAAGCTAAGCAGCTGCTAGCTATGGTTTAATATTTGCCATACAGACATGAGAGTGGCATCTTTCTTCTTATCCAATTTACTGCAAAATAATTTCTTCCCAAAAGTAGAGCTGTATAACTGGTTCAGTACTGAGATTTTAGACATCAGTGCATGTGTGTGTGTGTGTGTGTGTGTGTGTGTGTGCGTGCGTGCGTGTGTGCAATAACTGCTCTGTCAACAGAAACTGTAGTAACTTGACGGGTGAAAAACTCCACAGTGACACAAAGTAAATTAGGAATTCAGTGGAAACAAACTTCCTCCAAACAAAAGTTTCAGCTCATGCCAGAGAGTTGAGCTGTACAATCAGACTTCCCCAGAGCTAGTGAGGGCAAACAAGTTCAACATGTCATGTGTATGTCTACGACTGGGTGAAAAGTTTAACACAAATCTCTTGTGGAGACGTTTTAAAAAGCGTTTTCATTTCCCACCAAACTTGTGAGTAATCTCTTGCATTCACACATAACACTGCGGCGGTTTAATTAAACATTTATTAAGCGATTGTCTGCTGTGCCTGTGGTTCAGCAGCATTTGGCTGCAGCCCCTGTGGACTGCACTAATCCTCAGTATTTTGTGCTGAGAGATAACAAGAGGGTGACAGGACTGAGAAGAGAGGGAGGAGAAATGGGTTGCGGCTTTCCTTGCAAACAAACAGGACTGAGGTGAAAGCTGTGATCCGTCCATCTGTCTCTCTTCTTCTGCTTCCCTCGCTCTAGTTGTTCTGCCTCTATCTCTCATTCACACCTTTCTTTTTCCTTCTCTCCCACCTTCTGTCTTCTCTTAATCTCTCTCTTCCTCACTAATGAAAGCCGGTGGGGTTTCCCACCAGCATGTTTGTCTCTGCCCAGACACCAGGGGGGCCACAGATTACCACCCCCCATCGCCTAAATAAATAAAAATAAATATAAAACTCACAGGACTGCCAGTTATTCTTTATATTGTTTGCAGTTCCATAATGCACTGAGAATATCACTCAATGAAACATGCATGTACCCCCCCTCCCCCACCCCCAGGAATCTGAACGACCCTCTGACTATTACACAATGACCACAAAGAGACACAAAAACAACCAAAATGTCTACGACAAGAAGCGAAACGATCACATAGATGCAAAACAACTACGATGTAATTAACCCACAAGAGATGCAGGCAGCAAGGGAGTCGTTCAAATCAGAGCCGCACCCCCCCCCCCCCCAACTACAACTACAACTTGATCATTAGTCTGACATTTGAAGTATTATTTATTACATGAAAGCTATTGTTTGAAACGGTTGAGGGAGGTCAAGTGAAATGTTTCTCATCAGGCTGTACATCGTTATCTTTAGTACATGGAAGAAAACATGTAGGAGAGAATTACCTCTAATTGAATGCATCAATCTTTACGCTCCATTATTACAATCTGCCCCTGCTATGAAACATAATGTCTCATACAGTATCTGTGGTGCCAGCATCGTTACTACAGCCTCACTATGGATGTGAAGTAGGATGTAAAATGCATGAGGAAATGTAAAAGTTTAACTAAGTAACTGACAGTTTCCATAGAGCTTTACTTTGTACATTTCACTGTATTGTCTTTATATAAGAGACATTGATTTCAGAGATTTAAACCTGTGATGCAATCACATCACAAACAACCCATCATCTGAATATTCAGGATCACACACACATGTGACGTTAGTGTGAGCATCATACAAGACTGCCATCTAGTGGCATCTACAGTTTGTAGAAAGATCCCTACATTCACGATTCAGGATATGTATTGTCATATGCAGTTAACAGAGTTATACTGTACAATGAAAAACTTATTTTGCAAATCTGCCGACAGCAGAAAGATAAAAAGATCAAATTAGAACTAAGTAAAAGAGATATACACAATATAAAAATAAATATGAGGTCAGAAGTATAGCACATGTCACAGTACAGTGTTAGTACTGTGACATATGAAATATTGCACAAAATAAAATAAGGCAGACAACAGACCTCTCTTCAGTAAGCTGCCTCAGCCCCACCTACACACACACACACACACACACACACACACACACACACACACACACACACACACACACACACACACACACACACACACACACACACACACACACACACACACGACTTCCCTGACAAGCTAGCAGCTAACAGCTAACGCTAACCGCTTGACGTAAAATCTATTTTTTTTATCAGACGTTTGATTTATATATATTTGCTTTAATTTAGTTTAAGTTCAGGTTTTTCTCCAAAAAGCAGACTTTTAAATATGTTCTGTAGAAGATAAATCACATCGTGACCTCAGTTACTAAAAGAAATACTAACGTCCGTCTAGTGACTATGAGCCAATCACGACAACACTTCTGGTCAAACAGCCAATCAAATTGCAGCGGGGCAACAGCCAATCAGCTTTGAGCATGCGTATTGTTGTTTTCCCGGCACCATGAGCACTTGGCATTGCCAGCTGGGAAGATAATTAAAACACCATTTAAAACTATTCAGCCACTGTTTGTTAATGATGAATAACAGTAAGGGTTTTAATATCACGCAATAAAACAGAAGTATATCATTTTAAAGAAATACTGGAAAACAGTTCAGACTAAGATTTGTTGGAGTGAAGGTGCCTCACTAACTAAATATGTGTGTAATACTAGGTATATACCCAAATAACTTGGTTTGTTCTAAACAGTTATCTTTAAATGAATCTTGTATTGTAATAGAGAATACTGACTTACAGAAGAAGGGCAAATTGTTGAGTCATTTTTGTTTTCGTTATTGGTTTTCTTCCTCTTGTGATGTTTTTATTTCATTTCTTTGTTAAATATGTGAAATGCATGTTTAAAAAAATGTTTATCCAATGTGTCCGTGATCCCAGTGAGTGATATCCAGTGGCAAATATTAACTGTTAGATAAATATCTCATTCTTCTTCACTAAATACCATTTCACAAATATACTGAGGCACGGCACAGTTGAGGGGGAAATACTACATTTATTGCCATCCAAAAGAACAAATAAGTTACATGAATATACACACATACAGTTGTGCAACAGTAAGCAGCTTTTTGGATTAGAGCTGCCCCCACAACACAAAGATGAGAACTAGTAGATCAACAAGTTGTTTGTTAAACGTTTTTTAATCATCTTTAAGTATCACAATTCCTGGATAACTGTGCTTTAAACCCGATAATCACATTATATGCTTTTGTTTGAGTAATGACTTTACAATGTCAATTCATTAATCATCAGTAATTAGTCACTTAAATTGGGGGCAAACTGAGAACTAATAGATGCAACAGGTGATTTATTTACCCTCTGTAACGGTCACTGAACAGTTATCTAACAACAGATAACATTTGCATTCAGTAAGACAAGAGTGCAGCAAAACAAAGATTAGGTATTTCTGAAAGGGAAAAAAGAGTTTTAACCAAATTAAGTAAGAAGTCGCTTGAGAATCATCAAAACTTAAGAAATATTTCATGTTTTTACAGTTTGGGGGCAAATCTAAACCCTCTGCTGCATAACAAAGCTGAGTAACATGGATTTAAATAGTGTCGCTGGGACGGTGGATAAGACGTCAAATATACTTGGCAAGAGACGAAGACGCTGCCGTGTGTTTTACCTCTGGGTGTCACAAACAAAACACTGCCCCTTCCTCGAATTCCTGCAAAAAAAAACATTTTCTGTTTGCACTGTAAACTTTGTTTGCAACACGTCATGTGCTGCATCTCCAGCTGTGAAGCCCGTCAGCACAGGGGTCGTACGACTGCTCGAGTGTAAACAGGACGAGCATAGTTTTGGCTTCACATGCTCTCACTTCTTCAAAGATATTGTATTTGAAACAGTAAGTGCATGAACATGTTGTGGTGTTAAACCAGTCAAGTGTCTCTTCTGTTGCACACATAATCTGTTTCAAATGCACAAATCTGTCAAAGAATATTCCCTTTATCATTCAGGTAATGCACGTGAGAAAGCAGAGCCAATCGGAGCCTTTGTCTCTGGCCAAGAATTAAGTACAGAAAAAAACTTCTTGACAAGCAAGTTTGTTAAAAGTCAAATGTTTTGCCCTCAAACAATCTGACATGGTGAGTAAGTCAAAAAGCTAAGGAATGTTTGTTAATGTTTGTTAATCTCTTTCCCAAACCGTTCTCTTGCAGTAAAACCAACAAAAGTGACTTGACAACACAAAGAGTCGCTGAGGGTGTGACGACAGACTCAGACTCTTTTTGTCCTTAGTGAGCGGAGACCGAAACCTGCATGTAAAATGTGTCTGTAGACACGGGTTCTCTCTCTGCTCCCGACATCCACCGTGGTATTTGGGGTGTTCAGCAGGGCAGCTGTGTGTGAGTGTGTGTGTGTGTGTGGTGGGATGATGGCGTCAGAGAGCTAGCTGAGGAGGTCAGGCTGCAGGTCGATCCTCTGCAGGACGTCCTCAGGCATGCACAGAACAGGATTCACGGGCTTGATCTGTTCGTCTCCGAGAAGGGAGAGACCTGCGATTCCAAACAGAGTGTGGAAAGGATCCACCTGCAGAGAAGACGAGAGCAATACACTTACAAATTAAAGGAAGATACAAAAACTTGCACGTCCTACCTACCTATTCAGCCAGGTGTTTAACTACATTTAGTTTATAGACATTATTTTTATTTTATTATATTTAAGTCGTATTGTTATTTTGATAATCACTTATTTTATTTCAGTATTATTTTTATTGTCTTCTCACACGTATTATTTTGGGCCCGTCAGTCATCTGTGCAGCACTCTGAACGGCACTAACCTGTATAAAATGTTCTCCTCCACTATCATCTGGAGTTGTAACGACACTCAGAACATCTGAGCACGGCTTTAAGCGATGCAAAAGAGGGTGAGATTCATAGAGTAGTCCATGAACGAGGAGTGTCTGTGGTTCGTTCACACGTCTGTAATAACAGCAGAGCAGTGTCTGTTCTCTAAACTGCTTCAATCATTTGAAGGAGTGAAGCGAAGATAACGTCGTCAGTGGCCTAATCTCATCTAAAAACCTTCCAGTACTGAAGAAGTTCTCCGTGTATCTACTGCAAGATAACGGTTATCTCGTACCTTTTCACTGAAGAAATATATATGAGACAGAGAGACAAAGGATGGGGTCACGGCGGTGCAGACGGGCTTAGAAAAGAAGAAACAGGAGACAGGGTTTTGGGGAAAGACGGATCTAATTCATTTCCCCCTTTCCGTTGCAGCCTGCAGGAGTTAGTTGTGCTCACCATGTCTCCCGGTCTGTCGGCAAAACCTCCGGTCTCCTCGTCTTGACAGGCGAGAATAAACGACTGCAGCTTGGCCTTGTCGATCCAGTGGATCCTACCAATGATTTTCAGCGACGCCAAAACCCACCAGGAGTAGCACACATCTGGAAGCTGAATGAGACAAAGAAAACCAGAGCTGGGTGAGAACTACAGGTTCATCTAATGAGTACAAGAGTCAATATATGTTATACTAACGTCTTGTGATCATGCAGTCAGATCAGTTCATCAAGACATGATGACGGTTAATAATGTTTCGTTTTATAGAAATATAAACGCACAATAATGCAACGGCAGTAATCGAGATGATTGATGTGAACCAACAGCTCGTCAAAATGAATTCCCAATAGTGAAGCAGTGCCGGAGCAGCAGATCTACTTCAGGAATCTCTCTGTCCTGATTTGTTAAAAGTTTAACGGCGACAAAGAGGCCGTTTGATTTCCCGGTACGGCGTCTGGAGAGCACAAACCTTCTCCGGTCGTCCATTGAGGCCTCCGGACGGCAGCTGCCTCTCGCAGAGCCACCAGCCCAGCAGGTCAGAGTTCACCTGGTGCAGCTGACCGGTGAGCGACAGGAAGCCAGAGCAGCAGTAAATCTGACACACAGCCGGGAAAAGACCAGAGATTATATGTGGGAAGGGTTTTAACACGTCCCTGCTTGAAGAGGGGTGTGAATGTAACACTGTGTCTGGGATGGACAATCTTCCCACAGGACCAGCCTGCAGCCTCACACGTGTGATGCGTGTGAGGCTGTCTGAATTCAAGTGCCTTGCTAAATTAATGCAATTTCACAATACATATCTTTTAAAGGGTTTTATTTTTCTCATTTGAGCCAGAAAGCTCCAGCAGCTCCTACATCCACCAAACCTTCCAGTTTCATTCCTCTCTATATTCTGAAGGCTTCTACAGAGGGGTTAGTTCATACATCTTCCATAGCCTGATTTATGGAGCATTTTATTACTAAAAACAGGGGAAATGTATTTTCTTATGGCTGCTGACAGTCATTTCTGATTTACGGAGCGATACAAAAAGATATCCATTATTCCCTGAGTAAGAAACTTTGACTTCAATATGTCAACTAAAAGAAACCTGGATTTATCCAATGTTCAGATTCCTGCAACATAATCTGAAATGTATGCAAGTGAGCACATATTTAATAATAATATTAATGCCACATTTGCATATTTAAAACAATAAAAAGATCTATTTTCCCCCCTCTATTCACCTGCAGTGTCTCCCGTTAAAAAGATTTGAAGGGTGAACCTCCCACAGCGACTGGACTCACCTGACCAGCATGAGACTCTGAACCAGGTCTGCAGCCAAAACCTCCGTCAAAGTTCATACAGGACAAGACAAACTCCACGGCTTTGTCAACATTTATGGCGTCCATCTTGCCCTTGGAAAGAGGAGAGGACATCTTCAGATTATAAAGTGTTACAGTGTTGATTAAACATTTTTTTAAACTGCCCATGATATACGTACCAGTAACGCAAGTGTAGCAACTGCACAGAAGGAAAATCTCGTGTCTATTTCTCCTGTAAAGTAACAACATTGTAGTATTTTAATATATTTAAAACGAAATGAATCAGAACCACTAAATTGTTACGTGATTATGACAACATTTGTTTAAGTACGTACGAGGGCTGCAAGTTATGATTATATTCATAATTGATTATTCTGCTAATTACTTTCTTCGATTGTTTCGTCTAAAATAGTGAAAAATGTCAGAGGTTTGTGCTGTCAGTCCAACCAAGATATTCAGTTTAATATGATATAAAGTAGAAAACAAATGGAAATTCCCATATTTGAGGCCATTTTTTTTATTAAAAATTACTTTAATGCTTAATTGATTATTAAATATTTGGTGTTTATTTTTTCATTTGAGGAGCAACGGTTTCTTGAAACAACCGTCAGAGTAAATCTCGTTCACCCCATTTGTCTCCTGCAAATGAGCCGTCGTCCTGCTGCAGCCCTTTGATGTATTCCACCACTTTGTCCACGTCCAGCGCATTCACGCTGTCGTACAAGCACAGGATCTGAACGCAGAAATAATACAGAAATCAAACCAACACATACATAAAGAAATCAAGCTCATTTACAAAACCTAAAAGCTACCAGACAAATTAAGAAGCTTTGCTGGGAGTTTAAAAGAAATACCACTTTAAATCATAAAGATCCTTCAGAAGATAAATATCTTAAAAACCAGATACTGAAGCAGAAAGTGAAATAAATAAATATAAATCAACTGGCACCATATATATTTTATAGTCCCGTGTGTCATGCATTCTTATAGAGGATGACATCTCATCAACCTTAAATCCCAGCAAAGTATCGTCTCTACAGTAACAACATTTCCAACCTCTCAGCATAAAAATTGCATGTTGACTGTCTTAGAAGTCACCTGGACGGCGCTGAGGGTGTAGAGCAGGTGGGGGTCGTGTCCGATGCTGGCGCTTATGCCTCCACACTCGTGCTGACAGTCTTTGATGAAGTCGATGATCTCCTGCCGGTTCATCCGGGGCAGCTGGCCCATCAGGTCCATCACAGTCAGCCCCCAGTAGATGCCGCTCATCCGTAGGTACTCGGACAGCGTGTACTCCTGGACAAACACAAACAGGGCAGGAACAGAGAGAAATGAGTGTTAAACACTGGAGTCTGGTGATAAAGCCTGACTCTCAGTCGCTGTTCCAGTTCAAAGCTGAAATGTTTAGTCTATTAATCGATTGGTAGATCAGCAGAAAAAGTATTGGCAACTATTTTGATAATCAATTAATCGTTTCACTCCTTTTACAAGCAGAAATGGTGAAACAAATCCAATATTCTTGCATTTCAAATAGCAAGAAAACGAATGGAGATGGTGTTTGAAATGCAGTTTGAATGGTAAAAATCTGTTTCACCGCTGTGGAGATGTCGATGTCCAAAGGGTAGAAAAGAATTGTGTGATTGCAAATGTGAAGGAGTTTGTTTCCAAGAGTAGTAGAAGATCAGATAGCTATAAGCTGTCAGTTGGTGATTTCAACATATTGACCTTGAAAAACTGCCTTTTACTCACATAGTCATCCTTTTTGGAGCCGTAGGCAGCGATGTAGTCTGCATGTTTGTCCAGCAGCAGTGAGCTAGGAGCGTCAGGCTTAATGATGACATCTTTCACTTGGGTACCCTGACATTAGAAACATCATCAAAACACTTAGAACATGCCACACATTCTCATTGACATTGTTTGAATGTGATAACACCTTCATGTCAAACCTGAAACTGAGTAAACTCATATTATGTGAGTAAATGAGTGAATATAAAAACAGGAAAGGAGCTGTTGACAGGTTGTAGTATCGACGAGCTACATGCTAACTCTGATGCTAGCTACTTTACTTTAGTTAGCTGATTTCATCAGGTTAGCGGTCAATGTGACGCTAAAATTGGACAGAATGGAGACAAGTGGACATGTCCATCCACTTCGGCTTGACTGTTATCTAAAACTAGGCTGACTAAATGTAAGATTTACAACATGACACCGGTTACCATTCTGAAAATGTTCGCATGATCAGGCTTCTTCTGCTTCTTCTTCTTCTTGAGTTTATTGACGGTTGTCAAACCAGTTAAGAGGCGCGTTACCGCCACCTAGTGGATCTGTGTGGAAACACGGATTATGCAGGGAGAAAAAACTAGATTATTTTAGTTAACTCTAATAAAACATTGGGCTGGGTTTGGTTGGATCATTTTAAATCTTATGCTTACTCTGGCTGGCGTCTCCAATGTTACCCACCCTAGATTTAACTAAATTACAACAACAACAATAATAATAATAATGTAAGCAATACATTTATAAAAGGTATTTGTGATGGGGACACATCCCTTGTGTTCAGTCTCCAAGGTCGAAAGTTCACCACGGTTCACCCTTGATTAAAACAAAAGATCAAAACAGGAGCATTTCACTTTTGTACTGAAGCCCTGCATTTTGATTTTGTTCTTTCCATTTCCGCTGGTTCAAGAAAGCTGGGAAGACAAAGCAGAGAGGACTGCTGGCTCTCTGTACATGGTGACAAAAACACAAAATACTCAATTAAAAACAAAAATAAACTGGAAGAGGAAGAGGAATATATAAATGTTTATGTGTTGGTTGTTTTGTATGGTCTGTACAAGTTTCTGCTTTTTCCTGTTCTGATTATTTTCGTTCAGCCTGTAAATGTGATATTAACTAATTTTCAAACCCCTTTTTAGAAACGTGTATGCTGTTGGAAGACAGTTTACAGATTTCAACCACAAGAGAATCTTTGTTGGATGTTCCCAATCAGGAGCTGCTGGTGTTAGAATATCTTTTTCTGTTGACTTTTAGGTCAACATTCTTACTGTTTGATAAATACACTGTGTTACAGTTGGCTTGTGGTAATTTGATTAAATATGCACCACTGAAAAAAAACATCAACACAAAAGATAGGGAGCCTCATTCATTGTTACCAACCTGGTCCACCAAATATATGGTGCATATTACCAAATAAATGTGTGTTAATATAAACAAATACTTTTAAATGACTTTAAAAAAAGTTTTGAATCTGTCTTTTAACTCCCACATAAAACAAATCTCAAGGACTGCCTTCTTTCATCTACGTAACATTGCAAAAATAACATCCTGTCTCAAAATGATGCAGAAAAACTAGTCCATGCATTTGTCCTCAGTCTCTCCCTGAGGTTTCTTCCATTGTTCCCCCTTTAATTATGGGGTTTCTTTTAGGAAGTTTTTCCTTGTGCGATGCGAGGGTGTAAGGACAGAGGGTGTAAGGACAGAGGGTGTAAGGACAGAGGGTGTAAGGACAGAGGGTCTGAGGACAGAGGGTGTAAGGACAGAGGGTGTAAGGACAGAGGGTCTAAGGACAGAGGGTCTGAGGACAGAGGGGTGTAAGGACAGAGGGTGTAAGGACAGAGGGTCTGAGGACAGAGGGTGTAAGGACAGAGGGTCTAAGGACAGAGGGTCTGAGGACAGAGGGTCTGAGGACAGAGGGTCTAAGGACAGAGGGTGTAAGGACAGAGGGTCTGAGGACAGAGGGTGTAAGGACAGAGGGTCTAAGGACAGAGGGTCTAAAGACAGAGGGTCTAGGACGAGGTGTAAGGACAGAGGTCTGAGGAGGGTGTAAGGACAGAGGGTCTGAGGACAGAGGGTGTAAGGACAGGTAGGAAGGGTGTAAGGACAGAGGGTCTGAGGACAGAGGGTGTAAGGACAGAGGGTTGTAAGGACAGAGGGTGTAAGGACAGAGGGTCTAAGGACAGAGGGTCTGAGGACAGAGGGTGTAAGGACAGAGGGTGTGTATCCTGTACAGTCTGTAAAGCTCACTGAGACAAATGTATAATTTGTGATATTGGGCTATACAAATACATTTGATTTGATTTGTTTGATTTAAAGTTTCATGAGGGTTAGGGTTAGTTGTGATTATCCTCGAGGTGAGGTCAAGTTTTAACAAATGATCTCACAATCAAAATGGGGATAATTGTCGGAATCTTCTAAAATGTGGTTTCCCCCATCTTGCGCCATCCTCGGGTCAAATGTTTTCTTTATGACCTGCAAAACTATTTGTATTTCCATCAGCCTCAGCTGCACTTTGTGTTCAGTGCTAATTAACACATGTTATAATGCTAACATGCTAACCTGAGATGGAGAGCACAGTAAGCTTTTTACCTGATGCACATCTGCACGCTAGCATTTAGTTTAAAGCGCTGCTGTGCAGAACCACGAGCGTGGTATTTAATATGTATTCCTTAAGTGTGCAGACGACACTGATTTGATCAAACAAAAGAGCGAATGACGCTGCCTCCCCGTGTAGGCAAAAGATGGCCTATGGAATAATAACTTGTGCAGCCTCCCGTCTCGTGCGCTCAACGATAACTGGACAGACTGCGTGATGGTGTCTTCATTAATCAGAAAGAATAGATACGTCTGGTCCTGCATGCATGTTTAAAATAATTACATTATTGGTTGCATTTCGGGAACATGAGATTATGTTAGATGAACTCAGAATAATTGTATTAATCCCACGGGGGAGTGGTAGAAACTAATCATTAGTGCTAACTGGCAACACACTGAAGTTCCTCGTGTAGTCTTTTACTCTTCCAGGTGTTTATAATCTTTATATATCTTTAATACTTTATATAGGTTGAGTTCGACGATGAGCTGGTCCGAGCACGTGAGGAGGGAATGGCCGTTTATTTCTATTATCGATGTCCACAAAAACCATGAGTTCTAGATTAAATGGAATTATACAGATTTAAAGTTTCATCTGAATATAATATAGTCAAAACGTGATAACTGTTAGTGACCACTGAACCACTGCGTCCTGTACATCCACACTTCTGCAGAGGTTCTATGATCAAGTGTAAATCTGATTATTATTTTGGATGTTGACAGAAACCCAGTTTCAGACAACATGCATTTTTACAGTTACAAGTATTATTAGACATATTCCTGTTTCTGAAACCCTCTGGTGAGAAACAGATTAAGATTAAATTGGTTCTGCCGTTCTGTGTCAGTCTGGGTAGGATGTCAGAAGCAGAAGGCATGCACTGGACATTTAGATAGAAAAATAATCTTCTTGATTTGACACGCTTTCACAGCTGTTCAAAAAGAACAAAATCAACACCATATTAAAGATTTAGCCACAAACGTTTGCTCTGTACTTATAAAGTCAACCATGTCCTAGTTTATTTACTGTAAGCTCTAATCTTCTTGGGGTCCATAAAAGGAAAATGCATAATAAAACATGCCGTCAACAGTCTGATACGTTTAATATCAGTACAAACAATATACATTATAATCTGAGCATTACATTCCTGGCTTCTTTCAAGGAGGAGTGGAGGGATGTCATTCACATCGTATACATTAGTTTGTGTGAGCAGTGATGCGTTTGTGCCTGGCTGCCAGTATGTACAACCCACAGAGGCTGGAGCCTGACAGGACAGTCATGTGATATTTCACCTGAATGCAGTGATTTGCAAGAAAAAACAAATATATATAAGGCAATAATTCTGGGCTGCATTTAGAAAAATACTATAGAAAGTTCTGATGTTCACATTAGAAAGGTTGACTGCAATGTGGGAAGTGAAGTGCCGTTAAGGCAAACAACATTTTGCAACTGTATCCTGATTGTAAAGAAGCAGATCTAACTCCAGGAACACACGTGTAGAATAGTTACAACATTAGTACATTTGAGCGAGGGCAAGTCAGCTGTGCAGAGTTCAGTTCTTGAATCTTCCCAGGTGTTCTCGGGCAATAATCATCCTTTGGATTTGAGCGGTGCCCTCGTAGATCTACAAAGAAAAACAGGTTTTGCCAATTACCTCCGTTAGCAGTGGTCAGGTGCACAACATGCAGAATCTTTCAAAACACACAGCCATTACATCATCACCCACCTGGTAGATCTTGGCGTCTCTCATCAGCTTCTCCACCGGGTAATCGCTGTTGAAGCCGTTGCCTCCAAATACCTGAACAGCGTCAGAGGCCACCTGGTTGGCGATGTCTCCAGCGAAGGCTTTGGCGATGGAGGCATAGTAAGTGTTTTTGCGGCCCTGGTCCACTTCCCAGGCAGGACCGCTGGTACGCCATCCTCGCCAACTCCACCTTCATCGCCATCTCAGCCAGGATGAAGGACACGGCCTGGTGCTGTGAAACAGGAAAACACAGGGGGGGCCGGTTGATCCTGGACTCAACTCTGAACTTTAAAGCCTGCGATGGAACATGTGGTTTTCTGCTGATGAAGATAATGCAGCAAACAAACCTCAGCAATAACTTTGCCAAAGGTCTTCCTCTCCAGTGCATATTTGGTAGCTTCTTCAAGGGCCCTCTGTGCCAGGCCGGTTGCTCCCGCTGCCACCTGCAAGTTAATTACATTAGTAAACATCAGTTACACGTCTGTGACCATTAAACATTACAAAGGCGTGAAATTGTTTGGTTGTAGCAATGATGCATTTATTATTATGTAAATATAAAGTAATGGGCACTTGCTATTAGTCTGTGGATAAGAAACACTTTTATATTTACAGATTTGACTGAATACCTGGAGCATTTATCAGTTTAAACTCATTTTCGCATGTCCACAAAAAGCCTAAGGTTGCATTTCCTGCTGCAAGAAGACACCGTTGACTAAAGTTCACTGTAACCAAGGTCCTGCTGCGACAAGGCCAGCTCATAAAATTAAAGTTAAAATAAAGAACTGCTGAACATTTTGCAGCTCTGACACGACCCATATACCCAGATCTTTGTACTCCTGATCCAGTTTGTAACACAAGAGACAGTTCTACATGGTGTTACCGATTTCAAATTCAGTTACAGTTAGAAGACTTACTGGTGGCCTCGTGTTGTCAAAGGCACCCATGGCAATTTTGAAGCCAGACCCCTCTGCGATCAGGACGTTCTCCTTCGGTATCCTCACGTCCTCAAATGTGATGCCTCTGGTATCAGAGCACCTCTGGCCCATGTTCAGCTCCTACAAGCACCAAAAATATTTTTCTGAAGTTTGGGATCATCCTGATGTTTCCCCATTATTTATAATCTCATTCTGTCCATTAATAATAATAATGATCCGCTGAAATCAAAGTCTCAGAGTGTTTTTCTATCCCAGCTGTTGGAGCACACATGTAACGTTGCACAATACAATTACATGTATTCCACATATAGATATGAAAAATTATTCAAAAACAATATTTGTTTCTTTAAGGAGCTCTAAGAGATGCACATTGAAGTTTGATCAGTCATAAAAATATTTAAAAATACAAGCTTACTCTTTCATAAACCATTTCCACCTTTGATACAATGTTTCTAACCAAGACAAATACTGATCATCTTATCTCATCATCCTCATCTTACCTTCCGTCCAATTTGAATTCCTGGAGTGTCAGCTTCCACAATGAAGCCAGTAAAAGCCTTGCCGGCAGAACATTTAGGATCTGCGTTAGTGCGGGCCAGGAGGAAGTACCTAGGAATAAGAGAGACGCATTAAAGGTCCAAAAACCTTCAGAGCAACAGATGTTTTTGTAAATCCTCTCGTCATGAAGGTTCAGATTTATTTGAACCAAACGGCACCATAAAGTGGAAACCGAGAATATATTCTTAGTGTACAATAAGAGCAATGGTACACACCAGTTAGCTTTCCCACCATTGGTGATCCACATCTTCTGCCCATTAACAACGTACTCGTCGCCCATCTTCACAGCTCGGGTCTTGATGCTGGCCACATCAGAGCCTGCCCCGGGCTCCGTCACACAGTACGCCTGCCGAGAACACACAACAGTACGTTAACGCCGTCAGATCTGATGCAAGATAGAGTTACCTTTTCTCATTTCTTTCGGCTGGTGTCCGCACAACTTAGTAAAGCAGTACTATGTGACAGTAATATGTCACGGCTTACGGTGCTCCCTTCACAAGAAGCCATTTGTTATAGGCGTTATAGGACAGACGGTGGAGGTGTTGCCTTTAAATGTGTGCACGATGAGTTTCATTTGCATCTCCAACCAAAGTTGCTGTATCTGTTGGATGTTTGCATGAATAAACAGAACAGAAACAGAAAATCCTCACATTTGAGAAACTGGATTGAGCAAATACTGAAATGATTATGTCATCAAGTAAAGAGTCGCCTTAAGCAAAAGTACATTTTCCACTGTGCAAACACATTCCCCCCACTTAAATACTTACACACATGAGTGGCTCCTCCATCATCCTTCCCAGGTATTTACTCTTCTGTGCCTCGCTGCCAGCTATAATAACAGGCATTTGCTGTGTGGGAGAAACAGATTGTTACAGATTATTATTGTTATTAAATCATGAAATATTGATTGTAGAAAATATCCATAATCTTCAGTGGAAACAGCTGATGAAGAACTACTTACTCCCAGAGAGTTTGCTTCGATAGCAGTCTGTACTCCAGTGCAGCCATAAGCCAACTCCTCTGTGATGAGGCAGTTATCAAAGATTGACAAGCCCATTCCACCTGAATACAAACAGGGACAAAGATCACAGGGTTTCTCAGTGTTTTGAAGCAGACTTTAATAAACCATCTCACCATCTGACATAATTAAACATTAACACACGTTAGCGGAGATGCCATGTCACAGCAAACTCATTATATATTTATTAATTGTGGCCATTGTCTACAAACTATATTGATGCGAGATGTGCCAGGATCTGTGTGTCCTCCCACAAAGGGGTCACCCAGGATGATGTTCTGCAAAAAGTTTAAGATATGTCAATAAAGCAAGAAAACAACATACCATATTTCTGTGGAATGTGGCCGTTCATCAAACCCAGCTCCCATGCTTTGGTGATGATGGGAAAAGGATACTGCAAAATGACAGAACATTTAAGAGTTAAGCAAACTTTGTTTCCCACTTTTTAAATCTGGGGGCTGAGACGAAAGCTATATACGGCACATTATAAGAGCTTATGACTTTTCAGGGGACATTAAGGCATTTGCACACAAAGTCACACAGATGCAGACAGACTCCCAAGTAAAGCTACATTTGATCTTGCATATACACGCTAATATGTTGTCTATACTCACTTCACCACTCCTGTCGTAGGCAGCTGCAACAGGGACGATCTCTTCACGGGCAAACCTCCTCGCCAGCTGTTGGAACTCTTTTTGCTGATCCGACAGCTCTGTGGGTCAAAGCAGCAAGAAGACCCATAATCAGCAACTTCAACACTATTGTCAAATCACAATAACTTGACTAATGCATAATGAATTATTTTACTAAACAAGTTGACACCAGCGGACCGTTTTAGCCGAGTTTGAAGCTCTGAGGCATCATATCTGTTTTGGACTATGTATATTTTAAAAAGTTATTCGTCGCTGTACTCATTCCTTCAGTCCATACTGGGTGTAAAGAAATCCCTTCCTAAAGCCATTTTAATGTAAATGATGGGAGATAAAGTCCTCTGTCCCTGTTCTGTGTGAAGATGAAGCCAATATGGTGCTTCAGGAGTCTTAAGTTAGTCAAATACCAACTTTATTTGACTAAGTTACAGACTGTTAGTACACAATTCCCTCAGGGAAAAGAACCGTGTTAAATAAATACAAATAAAGGATTTTACAGAAGACTACTCATCTCTGGAATAGCCTGCCAGAAGAGTGAAGGACATCACAATCTGTAAAATATCACCAAATTAATTAACATATTTTTGGCATTCTCCTAATCTTAATCCACTAAATACTGTATATATTTTTATCTACCCTCTTTTACTTGTTCCATGTTTATTGTATTGTTGTACCTTGTAATGCAACTTTGCATAAAAGGTGCCAGATATTACAACTTGTGAACATATGCTTTGAAATAATGTAAAGGTTTCTTCATCCTACTCACCAAATGAGAAGCCGAGGGATGCAGCGTTGGGAGTTGCAACGCTCGCTGCAGCACTGGAGCCCTGCAGCCGGATCCCAGACCGCACACTGGCTTTGAGAAACTGTGTGAGGAGGGGGACATAACATATGAAGTTAAACAGGACACCTCCATACCTTTTACTGTTTTAAGTAATAAGTCTGTAAAACAATAGTTGCTCCAGTTTGTGCCTTTCATTTACCATTACAGTCAAGTCCCAGAGCTTTCCCCTGAAACATATATACCCTATATTAAATCAATTGTTTAGTTCTGAAGTGAAGGCATTTTAAGACTCTTTAAAGACGCTTCTAACCATCTGGGTAAAAAAAAAAAAGTAAAAGATATTGTGAAGTAAATAAACTCCTGATTGTATTGTGTCACATTTAATGATTATCACATGTACCTCGTCCACCTCAATCAAAATGTATTATTGCACATGTATTTCTGCACAAATGAATAATGAGCACTGTATTAGTTATGAATGTGAAGCACTGTAGGTTCTCTTCAAAGAGTTTCAGGTCTACCTCCATCTCGTCACAACAAGACTGCCCACCAAGGGGCATAACCGTTTTCCAGTGCCAGATGCACCATTCAAAGAGATATGTATTGACTGTACAGACATGGGAGCCGAAAATGTGGTAAGAGGGTACAGATATGTTTTGGTAATGGTCGATCGTTTCACTAAGTGGATTGAAGCAATTCCCTGCAAAAAAAAGATGCCAATTCTGTAATCAAATGGTTAAAAAATGAACTCATACCAAGGTATGGAGTTCCACGTTGCATACGATCAGATAATGAGGACACACTTCACGAGCCATAAGCTTGAAGAAGTAGAAAAGTATTTTGGCATAACACACAAATTTGGGTCAGTATATCATCCGGCATCACAGGGTTTGGTAGAACGAGCTAATCAAACACTCAAAAGAAAACTTGCTAAAGCATGTTATGGTAACAAGTTAAAGTGGGTAGATGCCCTACCTTTGGCACTCATGTCAATGAGATCCTCACAAAGCAGTCAAACACATTTGTCTCCACATGAACTGTTAACCGGTAGACCAATACCTGGCCCTCCACGCGAAGGAGGGCACGGTCCTGTATTAGATCTATGGCAGATTGAGGCAGATGAATATGTCAAGGCTTTGGCTAAAATCATCGAAGTTTTGTCTACACAGGTGGAAGCAGCAGCAGAAAAACCTGACGAACTACCAGAGACTCCTGTTGGACCAGGTGATTGGGTAAGGGTCAAGGTCCATAAAAGAAAGTGGTCTGAACCTAGGTGGACTGGACCGTGGGAGGTGACAGAACGTACTTCACACGCGCTCCGGGTAAAAGGTAAAACAGGAGCTAATTGGCACCACCTCACACATTGTGTACCTGCACTGGCGCCTTCTCGCTGTTTAGCAGAAGTTAGACAAGATTTGAACCGGCTGGAACAAAACAGTACTGACTAATTGATTTGTGAATCTAGAATCAGCACCAGAGGATAAATTATCCTTAGATTAATCTAAGTTTCACTTGTCACAATTATTTGTTTGTCCGTCTAAGTGAGCAGATAAAACCAGTTAAAAATGCCACCAATAAAAGACAAAAAAGCGAAGGTAATAGTGTACCAGAAAATCTCTCTGTGGGGAGACCCTCGGATGATAGCTGGGTTAGCACTGCTCACAATTGTTATAGTGCTCCCCTTGACACTGAGCGTAGGAAGTAAGGAACCAAGCAATAGAGTAGCTAATCTTTGCCCAAATGAAGCTTACTACACACCAGACAATCTGACAACTAAACAAATCCAAGATGTGACTGAACGATTCCCTAATGAGACTGCACCCCCTAACACCATACTAACGCGACGAGTGAGACGCATGAGAAACAACGAAGCCGTAGATATTAAGGAAGGTGGGATTACCGTTACAGTAGAGAGAGACAAGATCACCTCGTTTGAATTTGATGTAAACACCATGATGTCTGCTAATGGCTTCAAATGGAACACACATTGCGATTCCAACAAAGCCAAGTATCTGTGTAGGCCTCCCTGTCATTATCCCGATGTGTTTGCACACTCAAACGGGGGATGGATTAATCTAGACCACCCCTTGGTTGAAAAATGGAGAATCATTAAACGAAGCCCATGTAAATGCAGTGAAAGTGAACCACCTAATCCTAATCCTGATCCAAGAACTCTGCCCGGTAATGGGCATCCGACAAATTGTAACCCTGTGGTCATCACAGTTTTCCACCCTGAACTCTCTGATTCTGGCCTGTACTATTTAGGGATATCAAAGAATCCCAAAGACCCACTGTTCATGTTTTGGTTGAAGGTAATAGAGCCAAGCTTAATCCCTCTTGAGAAAAAGACCCAGAAAACGTACACCGGACTAGCAAGGAAGAAAATGAGTGTGACTTATCTGAACATCACTAATCTTAAAGAAACAATGGCAGTGGAGACAGGATATCAGGACAGAAATGCATGGATGGATTGGGTGAGATACTCCGTTGAACAGAGTAGTCAAGCAAACTGTGTTGCATGCGCCGCTGCTAGACCTAGTTTAGCTACTATTCCATTTCCATTGAATCTGAGTAATGACCCAGCAGGTCTCCAGTGTATGTATGCTTTGTACACTCTTGTCAGTCCAGCAGGATGCACCTCTCTGGCCCTGTTGTATCCAGTGACCAGAATTGACTTCATTCCACCTCATTTTTCGGCCTATGAAGGCGATTATGAGTGTATCACCAAGACCAGTGGCGCAGGCACTCAGGTAGGGACATTTGAAATGGTGTAATTCCACTCTAAGGGTTTCCCACGGAGGGATGTTGTTTGGAGCAAAGATGTCTGTCATGGAATTTGCCAGAGCTGACGTATGGTGGTACTGTGGTACAAACACTTTGTATCCAGCCCTACCGCCAGACTGGGTAGGTACCTGTGCATTGGTACAGTTGGTAATGCCTTTCTACATCCTGCCAATCTCTGCTGAAGAACTTTCCGGTCTGTCTAGTGGGAATGAGCTCCTGAGTCGAGCTAAACGTTCTATTCCCAGTGGAAGTTTCAGCTCCTCAATTTACATGGACTCCATGGGAGTACCACGTGGTGTCCCTGACGAATTCAAAGCTAGAAATGAAATTGCAGTGGATTTTGAGTCCATTTTCGTTCGAGTGACTGTCAACAAAAATGTAGCTTGGATTAATTACCTTTATTACGACCAGCAGAGATTCGTAAACAACACCGTAGATGCTTTCACTGGAGTGCATGAGCAATTAGGGATGACTAGCCTGATGTCATATCAGAACAGAATTGCATTAGACATGTTGTTGGCTGAAAAAGGGGGTGTCTGCAAATTGTTTGGATCTATGTGTTGTACTTTCATCCCAAATAACACAGTCCCTGATGGATCCATTACCAGAGCCTTGGAAGGACTCAGCGCACTCAGCAAAGAGCTAGCCTCAAACAGTGGGGTAGAGAATTACTTCACAAGCTCCATGGAGCGTTGGTTTGGTCAGTATAAGATGATGGTGTTGAGCAGTTCTGTTGATCAGTACCGATAACTGATAGGTATACTAATCCTGTGTGGATGTTGCTGCATCCCATGCATCCGCACCCTAACCACTAAACTGATCACCACCGCCCTGACCAAAGAGAGAGCTGAAGCAGGTCAGTTTTTGATGCACGGAGAAGGCGAGTTCCTCTTAGATCATCTCACAGAGGAGGAACTACAAAGCCTGCAGGTAGATGCTTTCGTGTGAATAAATTCCACTAAATGATCACTCCTGCCATGCCTCAGCTACTGATTTTACTGTAGTTAGTCTCACACTGTAGGTACAGTCTAATACAGTTACCTCAGTCTTACATAGACATTGCAAGTTACCTATATTTACAGTCTTTTACTGATGTTCCAGGTATACTGAGATTTACTGTTTTTCTATTGTTTTTTATTGATGTCATAAGTGTACTGAAATTTACAGTCTTATACCAAAAGTGTTTTTATAAAAAGTGAAGCTAAAAGGGATTTTTATACTGGAATAAAAAGTAAAACTAAAGGTATTTTTTATTAAAGACAAAGCTATTACTAAAGGTATTTTTTATTAAAGACAAAGCCACATTACCGAAGGTATTTTTATTCTTATTTTTATAAGTCATTGTGCTCTAATTCAGGTACGTCTTTGATTGAAATAAAAACCAAACAACTAAGAATGTATTCTTTCATACCATATGCTGTATTCTTGCACCAATTGGTGCTTTATATTTACTGAATGATATACACCATAATGGTGTGTACGGAGGGAATTTGTGACGTAAATAAACTCCTGATTGTATTGTGTCACATTTAATGATTATCACATGTACTCGTCCACCTCAATCAAAATGTATTATTGCACATGTATTTCTGCACAAATGAATAATGAGCACTATATTAGTTATGAATGTGAAGCACTGTAGGTTCTCTTCAAAGAGTTTCAGGTCTACCTCCATCTCGTCACAACAAGACGGCCCACCAAGGGGCATCACATGGACCAATGAGGGACAACGACACCATAATATAGCAAAATGTTAATGTTTTTGTACCACTTTTACCAACAGACAGCTAACTGGCTCTTTATTGATTCGGACTGTGGACTTGGTGTGTGAAAGTGTCCTCGGCTGAGGGTATTTTTGAAATGCTGTCATCATCACTTTAAATAAATAAGTATCTTGATCAACTCGAAGTTTACTGGATTCATTTGAAAGGCAATCACAGCGCCCTTAGGGCTTCAAAACCCAACACTATGAATACAATAAAAAGACAAACTAAAACTGTATTTCCTATCCAGCCATTAGGAAATGACAAACACGCACCCTTGCTCTTTTGACAACAATTAAGTACCGGTAACATTTGTATAGACAAACATAACTTGAGGAATCATTTTAGATCCACAGCTCAAATTTGATAAACAAGCAAAGAAAGTTTCAAAAAGTGTAAACCAGATTGTGATTTCCCTTCAGTAAGTTTGCTGAACGACCTTCATTGTTCTTCAAAGATAACCAGGTAGCTGATTATTATTACAATAAGACGTGTTTAGCTCGATACACCTAGCTTCATGCTAAGTGTTAGCTGGTGGTAGTACCCGAGAGGACAGACGTAGCTGTGTAATAACGGCGGTTTGAAATGTGTTATAACCGTTGACGCTGTAAGCTAACGTTAGCCAGTGACGTGGTTTAACGCTTACATTTGATTAAAGCGTAACATTAACACATTACAACAAGCTGCGTCGAAACATCTTCAGTTAACAAACGATATGCTGATGGATTAAAGGTCATTGAAAGACACGTACCTTGTTGAGCAGCATTGTAGTGTCGCTATTGCACAATTCGCATCACCATACTGGGCTCTAACGCAACCTTTGTCCTATATATATGCATGTGCAGCCAATCATAGCAGAGGGATTGATCACGTGTCGAATTCTCGGCACGCGGAAAATGACTTTTACCCCAGTTTGTTACCTACTTACATATAGTGTTCAGGTACTATGATATAAACTGTTTGCCCGTGCCAATTTGTCATGACTGTCTCATAGTACATTTTCTAAATGTTTTGTCCCTTTTGATAGAAAATAGCATTGGTGTGCTATCACTCCATCATTACAATTTCCCCATGTTTTACAAATAGAGCCAGTATTAAAGAGTGAAAGTCATATATTATTGTAAATATTGTCATTTTTATGACACTGAGGAAAACAGAAGTTGACCTTTGACACTGCAATAGGGTCAATTCTGGAAGCCTTTGCAGATGCCCTTATAACCAACTTCATATTTATCTGATGTGTGTATGGATAGTTCCATCATAAAGAGCTTTAAAATTATATATTAAATAAATAACATTCATTTAAAAACACAGAATAGCAGCCTGATCAGATTTCAGTTACAGCTAGTTAGGCTGTAGGAGCCAAGATCAAACAAATAATGCAATAGAGTTTACCATCAGCACTACACTGAGAAAGTAAAGAAGACAGTGGTCAGTTGTGGGGCGTTTGGATTTTATTGACATATCAAAGAGCTGTACATCCATTTGCCTTTCTTGGCCTTGATCTTCCTCAGGTAGAACTCGAGCTCCTTGCCTTCCAGGATGTAGCCGTCTGCTCTGCCGCACTGGCCGGGTATGGATGCGATGCAAGCTGCAGAAGGGAAGAGAGGAAACATGATCAGCTGAGGTGGCAGTTGTGCTCAAGTCAAATAACCATTTTTATTTTAAATAGAATATTATCCCTGTAGCTTTAACCTTTTTCTACATGCACGTCGTCTTTAAAAATAAGAATTTGTAGGTTAACACCATTGAAAATGTCATTTATAAGAGAGACACTTTCCATTATTGCTCTTCAGCGATACAAATCCACACTGAGGCATTCCAGTAGAAAAACAGTCTTCTGTCACCACTAAACAGCCAGGTTCCTTACTTGAGGCAACGCACGAGGCATGAAAGGCATAATATTTGACTTCCTTTCCTAGATGTTATCCCCCTGACTGAATTAAGACTGCAGCAGATGTCTGTAGGCAACAGGTCTTTCTCAGAGTCACTGTTATCGTCACTTTCATTCAGTAGCAGAACTGGACAAAGTTATCTTCATGGAAAGATCAGACATCACTTTATAATACAGCAGTCATCAAAAGAAGATCTTTTAATGGTGTCATCTTGTGACCTTGTTGTACCTGAAGACTATTTTGTATTCAAACAAAGTGCATTAATTATTTAGGTACTTCTACAGCCGAACTTTACAAACGGCATGTGGTCTGACGCACTCAAGTCTTCATAAGTAAAGATTTCAGGACAGCTACTAACGTAGAACAGATATGTTGACACTCACCAAGAAGTTTTCCCTGCTGGAACTGCTCCTCCAAGAGGGTGCTGATCTTTGCCGTCTTTTTACGCTCATCGTACTTTTTCTGGGTCCTCTTTGACCTCTTTTTGTTCAGGACCTCTTCCTCCTCAGGAGTCTAAGACGGGGGAATAGATCTCATTACATCATAATACAGGGGTGCCATTAAAATATTGTGATATAATGGGATACCGTGAGCAAGGATATATAAATTATTTTGAATCTAATTCAGGAAAACTCATTATAAAACACACCTCCATATACAGTTTAGCTGCTGAGCAACACTGTGGTTTAATTTAACACTGCAGTGTAGGTGGCACATCTTTCTCAGAGTCACTGTTATCGTCACTTTCATTCAGTAGCAGAACTGGACAAAGTTATCTTCATGGAAAGACATGCACCTGGTCTGACAGCAATGTATGAATGGCTTCTTTTTGTAGATCAGACAAAACCAAAAGATGCACCAAGTTAGCTTCTACCCACCTGATAGCAGCCCCACTGAGTTTATACAAACAATGCCAAGACAAAAGTATTTCGCCAAACTGAATAAAAACAGGTGTAAAGACATTTGCTTTCTTCCACATACCAGCTTGGCTCCCTTCTTGCGTCCCAGAGGAGTGGCAAAGTGGGCCTCATACCACTGCCTGTAGGGAAGGCTGTCGACGAGGACGATGCAGTTCTTCACCAGGGTCTTGGTTCTGACCAGCTCGTTGTTGGAGGCATTGTAGACCACATTAATGATGCTGGTCTTACGTGTGCAGCCTGTGTAGACAATGTCAAGATCTGTTAGTAAAAGCAATAAACAATAGTATTGCAAGTTATTTTTTCCTAGGACTCAGGTTGTGTGTATAAAAACTGCATTCTGATGTACTGAAGCATGTCAGAGTAACTATGACAAAGTCCTGGCATTGGTAAGTCAAAAACTTTGATCCAAAACGGCTCAAAATTGACAAACCTAAGGTCACTTTTTCATCACCCATGCTTCGTCACATCAAGTTGGTTTAAAGGCAGGGGTTCACTGATTTGACTTACTTTTGTGTTTGCAGGAGGGCGACCAAGCTCATACTTCCTTTTCTTGTGGTAGGGCTTTGCGTTTACCGCCGGTTTTGCGGCGTTTATGCCAGTTATCCCTCGAGATACCTGAATGACAAAAATATGGGAGAACGAACCAGGAGTTAGTGACAACTCACAGGACATTAACAACACAAGATGTTCTATGCTTGAGCAATCAGTTCTCCAAGGTAGGGGTTGTCCACAATTTGAAATTTGGTTTCCGCTTAAAGAGTTTCATCATCTTGCTCAAGTCAAAGTTCTCTTGTTGGCTGAACAGTTTTTTTCCAAACTGATTTACATTATTGAAGAGTAAGTTTAAATGACTTCAAGAAATAAAATAATGGTACTTGCTCATCTAGCTTTTGTGAAAGGAATAGTTCTTGGATTTGCCTCAACTTTACCACAATGCTAACAAATCCTAGTTATGTCAGCAACAACCCTGCACTAATGACTAGCTTTAATAAAGTGTGCTTTAATGCATCTTGTTGCATCCAGTTTACCTTTTACCTCACCATTCTAATCTATTACCTTTCAAAGACCATGGGGAAATGGATTTAGGGCGTTTAAGAGCTCTAATTTACTACAGAAATGTGTCATCTTAAGGAAATAAGAGGCCATATAATGACACCACCATAGCATAACGGCAAGCTCATTTTTAGATGTTAATCCTGCTAACGCTAACATGCTACACTTAACTCACCTCGTGCAGTTAAAACCTCGCAAATTACTCCTGAACGGCTGACATGTAGAGTATAAATCGCTGAATGTTTAAATAATATAAAGTCCCTACAAGCAGTTTTTTAGCACACTTCAGCACTAGAAGCTAACGAGCGCAGCCATCTTGGAGCACTTCAGACATCCTTTTCAAAAACACGTGTAAAAGTCCAACTCGGGACAAGAGTTGAAAGTTAGCTATGAACTCTGCAGCAAATCAGTTTCATGCTCTGTGTTGGAACTATGTTAAACTGCATCGTACCCATCAAATAAAAATAAACTAATTCAAAATATGGTCACTGTTTAGTGTTAATTATGCACCAATACTCAAAAGCAAATTCCTTGCATGTAAAACAAACTCTTGATCGTAAGCCAGATTGGGATTTCCCTTCAGTAAGTTTGCTGAACGACCTTCATTGTTTTGCAAAGATAACCAGGTAGCTGATTATTATTACAAAAAGACGTGTTTAGCTCGATACACCTAGCTTCATGCTAAGTGTTAGCTGGTGGTAGTACCCGAGAGGACAGACGTAGCTGTGAAATAGACGGCGGTTTGAATTGTTATAACCGTTGACGCTGTAAGCTAACGTTAGCCAGTGACGTGGTTTAACGCTTTCATTTGATTTAATCGTAAAACTATAAATATATGTTGGTGAATCAAAGGCCATTAAAAGATACGTACCTTGTTGAGCAGCATTGTTATGCGTCGCTAGAGCTCAATCCGCTTAAACAGACCTGGTAACGGCACAGCCTTTCATTTTATATTTATATGCGCAGCCAATCATAGCCGAGGGATTGATCACGTGTCGAATTCTCGGCACGCGGAAATGACAAGGTCCCATGATGTCTCAGAGGATTTTCTAAATGTTTTTGCTCCTTTTGATGGAAAATAATAGCACTGGTGTGCTATCACTCCCTTTTCCATCTCTCCATCGTTACAATTTCCCCATGTTTTACAAATAGAGCCAGTATTAAAGAGTGAAAGTCATATATTATTGTAAAGATTTGACTTTAATCCACCAGACACATTTTTATGACACTGAGGAAAACAGAAGTTCACCTTTGACCTCTAACGCTGCAATAGGGTCAATTCTGGAAGCCTCTGCAGATGCCCTTATAACTAACTTCATATTGATCTGATGTGCGTATGGATAGTTCCACCATAAAGAGCTTTACAATTAATTATATACTAAATTAATAACAACAATGACAACATATTTATCAAAATAAACCTAATTATTTGCATTTTGTTTCTAATAGAATATTCCGAATATTTCATTTTCTGTTATTGTCGTATTGCTGGATGTCCCTCAAGTTACATGGAGAGTGGATTTCACTAATTCTACAACAGGTTTAAAGATTGTCTTTAAAGCAGGTGGTTGTTATTTACAAAGTTGATGTTGTGGTTATTACATTGTTTAATCAGCCACTTTGCTTAGTTCTGATTAGTATCCACCGCTGAAGGGCAGTTGAAAGGATTTCAATGACTTGTATCCAGTGGTGGATTATTTGAGTAGAACTACTTTATTACTTGACTTAAGTACTATTATTGATTATTTGGACATTAATTGATTGCTTGCTACAAACTAATGGATCACACAGTATTCCTCCCTGACTATACCACTACAAAAATGTAATTTAATTTTGGTGTCTAAGTCATAATTAGGTTTGTACTTTTACTTTTCGTAATTAAGTATTTTCAAGAGGAAATACTTAGACACAATACAGGTGCCAGCATAACACCAGGCCAAGGGCAACAACACCAAAGAATGGCAGGGCGTCCAAAAATACAGATTTCCTGCAAAACTTAAAGGTTCAATGTGTAAGATATGCCAGAATTTAAACTTAAAACATTAAAACATTTAATTAACATTATCAACAAAACGTTAAGAGGTAACAGTGTTGACGTCATGTCAAAGATATATCTACTGAAATTAGCATGCTAACTGACTAGTGCCGCTCCGTCCAGTATGTAATACCACTTGTTCCTCTAGAGGTGATAGTGAGTCACTGTAGCGCCAGTCTGACCTCAGTACAGAGGGAGAAGAAGCACAGCTGCCTGACCATGGATGTATAGATCGTGTGCATGTGACATCACGCTTATTTCCCAACCATTCAGCCATCTTGGTTGTATATACACAACAAAGACGGCGCCCGTTCACGTGTGAGTTGCTGCAACGCTTCGTAATTTTCTTTGTATTTAAACGTCTAAGATTGAAAGAAAATGCCCATCGTGTGCGCAGTGCATAATTGTGGTAATAACGCTACTCGTGACCCAGAGAAACGGTTCTTTAGATTTCCTAAAATCGTCAAAAACAACGATCCACAAAAGAGGGATGAATTACTGTCTACTGAACGCCGTAAACTGTGGTTTAGCAAAACATAACTCAATTCAAAAAAGCACAATTCACCCGTGTGTGTGGCGTCCACTTTATATCTGGTAAGAGCTCATGCTAAAGCTATGTTTTCAATGTTTATGTTAAACATTTGTGCTTATGATATACCCGAACACTGTAAGACCTTACTTCTCGTCACTAGGAGAAGCGGCAAAGCTTTATGACAGCAGCCATTTGCTCTTTTCTTCTGTGCATGTTTGTGTTTGGCTTATTCTTGAGACTACTTCACTTGTGAAAAGCAAAGCACCAATGTGAGAACATGCTTCGCTTAATCCAGCCATACAATCACAGTGTGCGAGGATAACATCGCCGCTCTTCTCACTCACAAACCACGGCTTGAGCGGTGTATCTCCAGCTCTTTGAGAGTGATTTACACGGGCATGGACGAGCACCCTGTCATCTTTCACTGGTTTGGTAAGAAGACTACCAACCCAGCCAGAAACAAAGACATTAGAAGCATCTAAGATCTCGTATGCCTTCGTTTGTGCGTTGGTCGCCCACGACGTTTGTAGCACAAGGTAGTTCACAATATCCGGATATTCAATCGGCGGTAATGAATCTAAATCCTCAATATAATCCAACGGCTTCAGCGTGTACGGGTCACGGCCGCACATTTGGACTTTTCCTCTGAATCTTGCCTTTGCAGAGGATCCAGAGAGTCACAATACTTTGAAGAAGTCGGAGTTGTATTGTTGTTGTTGTTGTTCGCTTTAGACGCCATTGTTGATTTGTTTTCCAACCAACATGGCGTCGCACGCATACGTCACACAGTTTTGTCTCGTGTTTGCACACTACCTATTGTGCCTGACTCGCTTGTAAATATTACAGCCATGTTCTGTGTCTGTTTTATAGTTTGTTTATTGGATTACATTCAAAGTGGCAGAAACGAGAAAACCACCTGCACCACCTCGCTTCGTCCTCACAGCCGGGGAAGTGCAGACTCCCTGTTGCTGCTGTTACACAGGTCCACCAGCCCGCTGTGACTGCAGTGCTGAGGCTTGTTCTGGCTCTTCGGCCACTGACTGGGGCTCTGTCTGACTCTCTCTGCCGACCTCTCTCCTCCCCTGGCGGGCTGCTCTCCAGGCTGCGCCGCTACCGGGAAGACGACACAAATATGCGGGTCGTTTTCTCGTTTCTGCCACTTTGGATTTAGTCCATTAAACAGACTAACGTAACGTTACAGGGACTACAGCCCCGGTTAACATTAGTGCCCAGTGAACACAGATGGATCAGCCCCACATGAAGATTATAAAACAGCAGTGTTTTTTGACCAGCACTCAGAATTTCAGCAGTTTGGTCGCATTATACAGGAGTAAATGCAATACACAATATAAAGAATACATTAGAAGTGACATACTGGCCCTTATTTATTTGGAGCAGGTGGCTCAGAATTACACATTGAACCTTTTAAATTACTCTAGCCCAGGGGTGCCCAAAAGGTCGATCCGGTAGATCGCGAGTGTAGTGCGGACAGATCGCGCTCCGTTCAAAAGATAATATAAACAGTTTTTAGATGATAGCCTATCATCTACCCCCCTCTATTAGGGGGAAAGTCCTGCAGAGATTTCGAGAGCTCTGTCTGGAGGTAAGGGAGTTTCTCCTTGTCAATAAAATGCAATTTATGCCCTCAAAGCCCCCCTTTGCTTTACTCGAGCCAATTGCTACATGTATGTGCTACCCATGTAGGGAAGATATTGAAGTTGATTCTCCTGCATCAAAAATGGCCTCCCTGTTTCACCTGAACTCATCTGCAGTGGAGGATGAGATGCTGACACGACAGGCTGACATTCACCTGAAGTTAGTCCCACAATGGGGAAATAACAAGAAAGTAAAGTAGCATGTACACAATAATTAAATAGAATAAAATAGAGTAACAGTAGTATAAGTACAGAGTCGTTGATAAAAAGCTGTTCAGGTGATAATTGCACAATAGTCCAGGGCTCATGGACAGTTTTGGAACTTACTCACAGAGGAAAAGTACCCAAACATGAGGACATGTGCTCCCTCCTTGACTGCATTATTTGGCTCTACTTGTTTAAGCGAGTCAGCCTTCTCTCATCATCAGAGTAAGCCCTCAATATTTGGGGAATTGAGGGAGAGAGGAAGAGGAGAGCTGCGCAGTACCGCAGTACCACAGAAGAAGCAGAAAGGGCTTCAAGATGGCTGTTGCTCAAAAGAGGGGAGCCACAGAGTCAATATTAGCTAGACATCTGGACACAAGCCGGGTCTGACTGGGTCACCTGGAGGAGGGTGTATGATAGAGACCTGAAACACCTGATGATGTCCAGATGCATCAGTACATCTCAATAAATTAGAATATCGTGGAAAAGTTCATTTATTTCACTAATTCAATTCAAAAAGTGAAACTCATATATTATATGGATCATTACACACAAAGTGAAATATTTCAAGCCTTTATTTGTTTTAATCTTCATGATTAGGATTCACAGCTAATGAAAACCCAAAAATCAGTATCTCAGAAAATTTGATTACATAAGACCAATAAAAAAAAGAAAAAGGATTTCTAATACAGAAATGTCGGCCTTCTGAAAAGTAAGTTCATGTGTCTGCACTCAGTACTTGGTTGGGCCTCCTTTTGCATGAATTACTGCATCAATGCGGCGTGGCATGGACGTGATCAGCCCGTGGCGCTGCTGAGGGGTTATGGAAGCCCAGGTTGCTTTGATAGCGGCCTTCAGCTCGTCTGCATTGTTGGGTCTCGTGCCTTCCTCTTGACATTACCCCAGAGACTATAGCGTTCAGGTCAGGTGAGTTTGCAGGACAATCACAGTAATTCCATGATCATTTAACCAGGCATTAGTACTTCTGGCAGTGTGGGCAGGTGCCAAGTCCTGCTGGAAAATGAAATCAGCATCTCCATGAAGCGTGTCAGAAGGAAGCATGAAGTCTAAAACGTCCTGGTAGACGGCTGCGTTGACTTTGGTCTTGAGAAAACCCAGTGGACCAACACCAGCAGAGGACATGGCTCCCTAACCATTACTGACTGGAAACGTGGACACTGGACTTCAAGCTACTTGGATTCTGTCTCTCCACTTCCTCCAGACTCTGGGATCTTGATTTCCAAACGAAATGCAAAATTTACTTTAATCTGAAAAGGACGTTGGACCACTGAACAGTAGACCGGTTCTTTTTCTCCTTAGCCCAGGTAAGATGCTTCCGACGTGGTCTCTGGTTCAGGAGTGGCTTTGACAGTTGCAGCCCATGTCATGGATACATCTGTGCGTGGTGGCTCTTCACTGACTCCAGCCTCAGTCTTTGTGAAGCTCCCCCAAATGTTTGAATGGGCTTTGCTTGACAATCCTCTCATGGCTGCAGTTATCCCTGTTGGATGTTTGGATACAGCACTCTGAACAGCCAGATTCTTTAGCAATGACCTTTTGAGGCTTCCCCTCCTTGTCGAGGGTCTTCTGGACAACTGTCAGGTCAGCAGTCTCCCCTGTGATTGTGACGCCTGCTGGTTACAGGTGCTCAGTGTGACCGTGAGTCTACGGTACTGAATTTTCTGAGTGATTTCTGGGTTTTCATTAGCTGTAAGCCGTAATCTAGATATAAATATTTCACTTTGCGTGTAATGAATCCATATAATATATGAAATAAACTAACTTCCACGATACTGAAATTTATTGAGATGTACCTGTATATACACACACACACACGTATTTCCATTTTCTGCTTCTTTAAACATTAGAGGAACACATTGTAACCATTACAGGCTAATGTTACATTATATACAAATATATTAAACTTGAGATGAGCAGTTTGATCCTTACTAACCATGTATATGATTAAACCTTCACTGATCTTTATCTTTGAATCTTTTCCTAATGCACAACAAACTCCCCAGGGATAATAAAGTTCTATCTTCTATGACCCATTAAATATTTACCCATCAGTGACGTGTCCTCAAACCCGGCTTATTAGTTTAAAAACACAGAATAGCAGCCTGATCAGATTTCAGTTACAGCTCGTTAGGCTGTAGGAGCCAAGATCAAACAATGCAATAGTTTACCATCAGCACTACACTGAGAAAGTAAAGACGACAGTGGACAGTTGTGGGGCGTTTGGATTTTATTGACGTATCAAAGAGCTGTACATCTATTTGCCTTTCTTGGCCTTGATCTTCCTCAGGTAGAACTCGAGCTCCTTGCCTTCCAGGATGTAGCCGTCTGCTCTGCCGCACTGGCCGGGTCTGGATGCGATGCAAGCTGCAGAAGGGAAGAGAGGAAACATGATCAGCTGAGGTGGCAGTTGTGCTCAAGTCAAATAACCATTTTTATTTTAAATAGAGATATTATCCCTGTAGCTTTATCCTTTCCTAGATGTTATCCCCCTGACTGAATTAAGACTGCAGCAGATGTCTGTAGGCAACAGGTCTTTCTCAGAGTCACTGTTATCGTCACTTTCATTCAGTAGCAGAACTGGACAAAGTTATCTTCATGGAAAGATCAGACATCACTTTATAATACAGCAGTCATCAAAAGAAGATCTTTTAATGGTGTCATCTTGTGACCTTGTTGTACCTGAAGACTATTTTGTGTTCAAACAAAGTGCATTAATTATTTAGGTACTTCTACAGCCGAACTTTACAAACGGCATGTGGTCTGACGCACTCAAGTCTTCATAAGTAAAGATTTCAGGACAGCTACTAACGTAGAACAGATATGTTGACACTCACCAAGAAGTTTTCCCTGCTGGAACTGCTCCTCCAAGAGGGTGCTGATCTTTGCCGTCTTTTTACGCTCATCGTACTTTTTCTGGGTCCTCTTTGACCTCTTTTTGTTCAGGACCTCTTCCTCCTCAGGAGTCTAAGACGGGGGAATAGATCTCATTACATCATAATACAGGGGTGCCATTAAAACATTGTGATATAATGGGATACCGTGAGCAAGGCTATATAAATTATTTTAAATCCAATTCAGGAAAACTCATTATAAAACACACCTCCATATACAGTTTAGCTGCTGAGCAACACTGTGGTGTAATTTAACACTGCAGTGTAGGTGGCACATCTTTCTCAGAGTCACTGTTATCGTCACTTTCATTCAGTAGCAGAACTGGACAAAGTTATCTTCATGGAAAGACATGCACCTGGTCTGACAGCAATGTATGAATGGCTTCTTTTTGTAGATCAGACAAAACCAAAAGATGCACCAAGTTAGCTTCTACCCACCTGATAGCAGCCCCACTGAGTTTATACAAACAATGCCAAGACAAAAGTATTTTGCCAAACTGAATATCAATGTGTACAAGACATTAGTTTTTTTCCACATACCAGCTTGGCTCCCTTCTTGCGTCCCAGAGGAGTGGCAAAGTGGGCCTCATACCACTGCCTGTAGGGAAGGCTGTCGACGAGGACGATGCAGTTCTTCACCAGGGTCTTGGTTCTGACCAGCTCGTTGTTGGAGGCATTGTAGACCACATCTATAATCCTGGTCTTGCGTGTGCAGCCTGTGTAGACAATTTCAAAAGCTGTTAGTAAAAGCAAATGCTCCCTCCCATTTAATTTGTCAATATTGACTAGATAAAACTTAATATCAATGCATAGGGAACATGTCTCATGTTTCTTTGCCATCACCACTTGCATTCAGTAGCAGAACTGGACAAAGTTATCATCAAAGAGAGGAGAGTCTTGTTAAAGAGGGCAAAAGTGACATTTAAAATAAACTTACACTCAGAGCCCCATGAGAAGTTACCAACATCCAGTCTCAGAGCACGGTACTTCTTGTTCCCACCTCGCACCCTCACTGTGTGGATACGACGAGGTCCAATCTAAAGAAATAAACAAATATTATAGTATTGAGCATGTATAAAAACTGCATTCTGATGTACTGAAGCATGTCAGAGTAACTATGACAAAGTCCTGGCATTGGTAAGTCAAAAACTTTGATCCAAAACGGCTCAAAATTGACAAACCTAAGGTCACTTTTTCATCACCCATGCTTCGTCACATCAAGTTGGTTTAAAGGCAGGGGTTCACTGATTTGACTTACTTTTGTGTTTGCAGGAGGGCGACCAAGCTCATACTTCCTTTTCTTGTGGTAGGGCTTGCGTTTACCGCCGGTCTTGCGGCGTTTATGCCAGTTATCCCTTGAGATACCTGAATGACAAAAATATGGGAGAAAGAACCAGGAGTTAGTGACAACTCACAGGACATTAACAACACAAGATGTTCTATGCTTGAGCAATCAGTTCTCCAAGGTAGGGGTTGTCCACAATTTGAAATTTGGTTTCCGCTTAAAGAGTTTCATCATCTTGCTCAAGTCAAAGTTCTCTTGTTGGCTGAACAGTTTTTTTCCAAACTGATTTACATGATTGAAAAGTGAGTTTAAGTGACTTAAAGAAATAAAATAATGGTACTTGAGCTCATCTAATGCATTTGAAAAGAATACAGTTCTTAAATTTACCTCAAACTTGACAACACAGCTACCAAATCCTGGTTAAGCCAGCAACAACCTTGCACTAATGACTAGCTTTAATAAGGTGTTTAATGCATCTCATTGCATACAGTTTACCTTTTTACTTCACCATTATAATCTTTTACCTTTCAAAGGCCACGGGCAACTGGATTTAGGGCCATTTAACAGCTCTAACTACTGAAATGTGCCGTCTTACGGGAATGAACAGACCATATAATGCATATGTTGCTTCCAACCCCTTACACACGTGAAAGCTACAATAGCATAAGGGCAAGCTAATTCTGGTAGCAATTGTGGCCTTTCAAGAACAAGCACGCACCTCGTGGGTCTTAGATACACCTTCATTGACATACAAACATAACTTTAACGTAAACCATGTTAAATGCACACAACTACAATCTCAAACACGTATTATTCCCTCAAGTGTTTCAGTGAAGCAGCGTGACACGTTCACGTCAATCCTGCTAACCTAGCTAATGCTAACTGCTAACATGCTATACTTTACTTGCCATTCGTAGTCCAAACCTCTTAAACTACTACTGGACGGTTGACATGTTTAGTACAAAACGCTCAACGCTATTAAAATCATATATAGCCCTACAAACCGTGCCGTTTTTAAGCACTTCAGCACTAGAAGCTATCTACACGGACAACGAGCGCAGCCATCTTGGAGCACTTCAGACATCCTTTTCAGATTACTTTAAAAAATACACAACAAATTCGACTACAGACAGCAAAGATATAGCGACATCTGTTCAGATAACATTTAGCTTCAATATAGCAAACCATTATAGAAAGAATTCTTCGTTAAAACATCAGATGGACAAAGATTCTCTCTCCGACCCGAGCATGAAAACACGTACCCATTCTCAGGCGCCGGCTAGAAAGAGAAATCGCAAAGGCTCATGGGGAGGTTTGAAGCCACTTGATCTCGCGAGAAGTCGCGGTATTTTCTTCTTCGAGTGAGGTTTTGTTGTTCGCAGAGAAGTATCATCGCAGTGTCATATTATTAATTATTAATCATTAATAACAGTGAGTAAAATAATCAACACTATAATGTAGCAATACTTTGTTACAAATAAAAGCAATGGATTCAAAATTATACGTGAGTAAAAGTATTATTATATATATTATATTATAATATTAGCATCCAAATATACTTAAAGTACCAAAAAGTAAACGTACTCGTTATGCAGCTGCGGAATGGCAAATATGCAATAATACATATTATATAGATGGATTCTAATTAGTGGTTCATTAATGTGTGCATAATTTTAATGTTGCAGCTGGTAAATGTGGAGCTGATTTGAATTACTTTATTTAAAGTTGATCTAAGTCATATATTGTGTAGCCTATTACAATACATCATAATGTATTTGTTGATAATATTTTGCTATTATTAATATGAATCTGAAAAGTAATCACAGTATCGTACAGTACTGAAGTAAATGTACTTTCCACCACTGATCTGTAGTATAATGTGTGTGCCCCCCAAGATCATTTAGAATGATTTACTCTCCCCCATGCAGACAGCTTCAGCTAATCAATTCATTTTAGTGCCATGGTAGCAATCTACACTGGGACTTGGCACATTAATGTAATACATTTTTGCTTATTAATTGTGTTTAGAGCACTTAAATGTATGACAAGTTTAAGTTCACATCCCAGTGCTATAAAAATACAAGATATACTGCTTAATCTACGATATTACATCATAATGTAAACTATTAATCTGAATCCACAAAGTTACTAAAGTTATCAAATAAATGTAGTGCAGTAAAAAGTACAATATCTCCCTCTTATTTGGGAGAATACGGCACTTGAGTAAATGCATTTGGTTACTTTACACTGATTAATAATGATATCATTTTATCATTCAAATACTTAAACACATTATTATGCTTTTGATTTTATCTGTGAAAAGCTAGTAAGAGGCCATCAGTTAAGATTATTTTGTCAAATTACTATTTCCAAGGTCATGAATGAAGATTTAGGGTCAACTTTATTATCAGTTTATTATTTAATATGATAGCTGATTTAAAGTTCTGTTTGTAACACTTTTAAATCATCTTATGTCAAAGTTGTACGTGATAAGTGCAGTTACCTGACTCCCATCTCCTGTTCATTTAATACAAATACCGTACAGTGTTAATCAGCTTTTATTATCAGCGCTAAACTTTCTCATGATATGCTGCTTCCCGTTTTATTCGTAGAACTTTACTCATAAAGATCTTCATGCTTCAAGTCTGCCACAACTTCTAAAAGCAAAGTTAAACACGAATAAAAACCCCAAAGTCATTTCCATGTTTCCATAGAGTTCTTTATTATATACAGCTAGGATTAATTGGCAGTTGTGTAGATATGGGGGTACACATGGCAAGATTTCTCTCCATTCAACAGTGATTTGTAAAGTGTTTGTTCAGTGAAGCAGCAGAGCGATAGATCACTCTTCCCAGGGACTCATGTCGGTGTCGATGGCCACACAGTTGTACGCAGCGTAACGCAGCTTCTCCTCACAAACCTTTGCACTGCAAGAGGAAAGGAAAAGGACGGGAGGCAATACATGTAACATTAATGTCAATAAAAATAATGAAGTGTAGGATTCTGAAAGGATTTAAGACCAACATGGGTAGAAAACTCTTCAGTGAACATTTGAAGGAAACTCCTCAAGAGAAGACTTAAAGGGGTTTTGTGCAACCAAACAAATGCACACAGTACATCTCAAACACAAGTGTGTCGCAACAGATTGTGCATGAACAAAGCACAGAACATCAGTATACCTTGGGTAGTTGGGTAAATAAAGAGTGCTGGAACATGTGGAGGACTGTGGAAGTGCATCGGTCGTTTCAGAGCTGAATCAGGACACAGAGAAATGAATAGCATCGTGCTCTATAAATACTAAATGAGCAAAACAGCATTTCTTCTGTAGTATCTTTTTTAGGTAAGCACTTGCACTCACCCTTGTTTGTCTGGAAAGACGTAGATAGGCGCAGGAAGACGACTTCTACCAGTTACAAACCTCAGAAACCTGCTGCGATCCTCTTAAAAAAAACAAAATTCAAAATCGTCGTCAGTCATTGAGTGATCAAAATAAACGTATTTTCAGCAGAACAAACAAACTGCATCGTTTCTGTGACAAGATGTTTACTACAGTAGACATGCTCTGTAAAATGTTGACAATTAAACAGCAAACTGACCATTGGTGAAGCTCGTCAGTGCTTCCCATAAGTATTGTACTCTAACGTCACTTTGTTCCAGGTCCTCATAGCGTGCTGGTGGGGAGATAGAAACAACATTCAAGCATTAAAATGAGTCCTTATTTCCAAAGTATTGCAGCTGTTATACCAAATATCAACCTCATGGTGGCGCTAAAGGAAAAGTTAAAGGATCACAAAGTCATCAGGAGTCATGATCTGGCCTCATTGGATATCAGTACAAAGTTTTATGACAATCCATCCTGTCGTTGTCGAGTTGTTTCAGGAAGGAGCAAAGTTGTGGACTCCTAGCAAGCACAGAAAATGTGTGTTTTTTTTGTCAGAGCAACTGAGATAACTTCTCAGCTGGACACTCACTGAGGCGTTTCAGGGCTTCCACACTGATCTCAGGGTCTCCACACACTTTCTTCTCCACTTCCTGCCACGTGAGCAGGTCCAGCACCGCCTGAGGCACCACCTTCAGCAGCCCCGCCTGCATGGCTGCGATCTGTAACACACATACAGACAATCAGGCACATGCAACATGCAACGATTTAGCAACTCTATACACACACAATATAATTAGTGGATGAGTTTATACTGAAGAATAAAAGGTTGCACTCCCACCTGCTGCTTGCTCTCCTCTAGCCGAGCCTTCTGCACCAGGCGGACGAACTCGCTGCGGTCCTCGTACCGTACGGCTACATTACTGCCGCCGGGGATGAGCTCCACCATCTGACCGTCGCTCAGCAGGGTGGTGTACACCAGCTCCTCACCAAACCTGAACTCATACGTCTCCTGGTCCATGTTGTCCATGGCCTCCAGCAGGTTCACCTGAACACACATCCACATTTCACTTGAGACAGTGTCTAGGAAAATAAGGATTAATGGCGACGTGAGACAGTTGGAGATAAAAGAGTGTGTAGCATGTAGTAGCATGTTCAGCAGGTGCAATCATTTGATTGTCCTCACCAGCACCGAGTCTACAGCGGGGAAATCTTTATTCCAGCAGACAGACTCCCCAGTCAGCTGCTTCCACACCAGCCCGGGCAGAGCCAAGACCTGCAGGGTCGGACACAGAAGAAGCCGGAAAGTCAAGTCTCTACATCCACCCGTTCTGACGTTATAGAGATGTTAACGACCTACAATCGGCAGAGAGCGAGAATCACTCACCAAGAAGTCTTTTCCTCTGAGAGCAGCTCCCATGAGCTGACCGATCCACTCGTACTTGTGGAACTCTTTACAGGACGGGTTGGGGACGTAGTAATCTTTGGCCTCTAAGGAGCCCTGAGGGAGCAGCAGAGACAGGAAAACACAACCAATTAGAGTTCATTTAGTTTGGTCTCATGTGTCAAATGTACATATTAGTTTGTATCATATTTACCTGATACATCACGTTTTATTTAGCTAAAAGTCCGGTCAGTCTTATCTTAGTCTTTTTATAAACTAGATTTTAGTTTCGTCTTCTTTCCGTGCACAGTACTGCATGCTGCTATCGCCACAGTTAGTGTTAAGTCTCGTCTTAGTCGTGGGAAGAACGCTGTCAGGCAGTGAGTGATTACCTGGTTGGACGTACGGCTGAAGAACGGCAGAGGCATGGGACACTCCGCTGAGCTGGGGCAAAGCTCCTCAGACATGTCAGCCAGGCTGTCCCGAAATCCGCCTCCCTGGTCAATGATTCCCTCTGCAATGAACTTACATTCCCACCACTGGTCATACCGAGCAGGCCATCTGACAAACCAAGAGGATTTAGATTTTAATGCACTTGAGTTTCAGTCATATTCAGATATGTAAGCCTAAAAATACACACCTATAATCCAAAGTCTTCTCAAATTTGTCAGATGGTTTGAGGCCTTCGTACACCTGCAAGGAGAAACATTTAAATCATAAAGCAACAGTAACAGTACCCACAATGCATCACAGTCAGACAAACCAGAGTCAAAGTACTCAATATGCAGAATATCCCATTTCAGAATAATATACAGTATATTGGATTATAATTATGGCATGCTTTCTGGCTATTCTGACCCACAATCCTTTGCGAGGCAAGATGCATGATCAAGAGGGTCAAAGTTCAAGGCCCCATTACAGGTCAGGTCATTTAGGTCATGTTAGGACGAAGTAGTATGTCCCAAAAGGATGCATGCTGCATGCAACAGTACATACGTGGTAAGAGCAGCTGCAGTATGCACTACAAGTCTAAATAAAGATAGTGTGATTTGGAACACAGCCTATGAGCCTAGTTTGACAGTGAGGAAGTGATGACTCGGTGTTTTCTTACCTGACTGAACACAGCGTTCTTGCAGCTGGTGTCCAGAGAGGTGTTGTCTCTGTGCTCCATGGCCAGACGTCTGTTGATGTAGAGTCGGGGCATGAAGTTCGGTTTACTCGTCTCCGAGTCCTTCAGGCACTGTGTGATGAGGGCCGAGCGGCGTTTGGACAGCAGCAGGAACTGCTTTATGCTCTAGAGGGCGCCAGAGAAAATCATTTTGGAGGCTTTTAACGTTTGTGTGTCAAGTTTGCAAATCTGGTAAGAACTGCTCCTTGGGGCTTATTGCTTAATTGTTATTCAGTGTCTGTCTTGCATATTTCAAAAGCTTCCCGATGACTCACTTTGATGTGGTTGAAGGTACCCAGACTGTAATCCCAGGCCGGTATCAAGTGTGGGAGCACGCTGTCCAGCAGACAGATGAACCTGCAGAAAACAACACAAACAAGGACGAGTCAGAGCCTTGCACCGGACTTGTGTTTCTTAGATTTAGTGTTTCATGACATTTCTAAATCAAATGTATTCAACACAAAACCCACAATTAGGTGATAAATATTCACCTGCATGATATTTCCAGAGACTGTAAGCAGCAGTAACCATGGTTTCCAACAGATTAATGTTTTTAAAGAGTACAATTCAAGCACTTTTCAGCTACTTAAACTAAAACCAGCTGTTCTTATCAACTTTAATCATCGTTATTTATTTTATTTAAAATATCAAAATATTTATGATTACATGTGTGATTGTGTAGATGATATTATGTTTAAACGATATCGTATATTTCAAGACTTTGCACGGCCTCTGAGTCACATGAGCGTTACCTCTGGATGACCAGCGCTCTGCGGTACAGGACGTCGGGCGTGTTGCCTTGGAGACGGGGGTAGCGCACCAGGTTAGTGGACTGGAAGACGTCGGCGTTCAGACCCAGGTCTCTTTCACATGACGACTTGATCTTCAAGCCTCGGATCCGGACGTCTATCCCCTCATCTGTAGAGCCAAAACACATTTTAAGGTTCATGACACTATAGAAGCTTTTTATACTTTTATTATTATTAAAGCCTCACCTCTACATTCTTCAATCCGAACCTCGATCACAGGCAGGTGAGACAACATATCCATCAGCACACACACTTCTCCAATCAGGTTGCTGGAAGCAAAAAAGAGCAGCGGTGGTTCAAGGCAACAGAATTCAAACAGTATTCCTGCAGATTAAATGGCTCGATGTGGCCGAGCATACATGCTTCAAAATAACAAATGACACTAAAAATGGCCGAATCTTTTTATTTTTCTGTTTTCAATAGGAAATAGATCTGATTCTTCACGTTATTAACGGAGCGAGAACACATCAGGTAGGTGTATTAATAGAGATGTTACTACTTGAATCTTATTATCCTGATTAATTTAATGCACTAAATAATATCAAAGGAAGTTCGTTATCATATGACACGCAGACGGCAGACAATGTGTGGCTCATCCTGCCTTAGGAATATTAAATACTGACACAAAACACATCTTTAACACAGAACTAGTGGCATTAGCTTTTCTTCTAAAGCTTCTGAACTGCAATCAGTGTTTCAATCTTTTTGAAAAGGCTCACTCGTCTATGGTGATGTCGCTCAGCTTCTTCAGGTTGTCTCCTTCTCCTCCGAACAATGTGACTCGTTTGGGCATGTAGTTGTCGTCCGTAGAGTCCACCGTCAATATCAGCTTACTAGAGAGCGAAGAGACGTTATGTACAATAAGGACACGTCAATACGGACTTCATATGAGCATGAAATTCGTCATGGATTGTTCCCATTTGAATACTTCATAATTTGGGTGTTGTGTCACGTAGTCAGTTTGATTAACGTTGCTCAGCGGCTTCCTTACTTAACCACAGAGCCTCTCCTCATGTGCAAGCGGATCCAGTGTTGTCCCTGCATGCCGTCGCTCTCCCAGTAAGTTTCAGTGTCGCCGTCCGTCAGACAGCTCACCCCTCCGCTGGGATCCTCCTGTCAGCAAATATCAAAGTGATTCCATGTGAAAAAAAACATTTCTCCTGCAGCTTCGTCTGCACAGCTGCAGATTTCAAATCTCCAATGATCGAGTGATTGATTCAATATCATAAGATTAAAACCCTTAAAGTAAATCCCTGTTTTTCTGAGGTTTAGACTCTTTTAGGGGGAAAAACCAAGAAGATATGAAAACCTGAGCACGTGTGACTCACCGAACATGAAGAAACATCGATGCTGGTCACGCACTGCTTCACGCTCCCCAGGTTCTCATCCTCTTTCCCTATGTGGTCGTGGAAGTAGTGCACCAAGTCCTCGTCACATTCATATGCCCAGGTGGGAGGAACATACCTTAAAGATTTGAAGGGGAACAACAGCAGAATGTTAAAATCTGCTGCGATCTAAACTCAAAAAGTCTTGACTCTGTAATCTGACTCAACACACCTTAGCTTCTGGACGGCAGCGACATCACACTCAGCGATTTTGGGTTTGGAGCCGATGTAAAGCGCGTTCTCCACACTCACCACCTGCTCCCACCTGTTGCAGGGCTTGTGGTCGTAGCCAAAGAGCTGCTGTTGTCTGCTGATGGTCTCCGGTGACTCGACCGGCACCAGCCTGTCGCCTCCCTCCGTGTGTTTACACACCAGGATCCAGCCTTCCTCCAACTCCTGGCCCGGACGGTGCTCCTCCAGCTGCTCCTGGACACAGACATGTCAACGTGAGTTCTTTCCAGCCACATTTAAAGTCATCGAAACTGAAGTAACAGGTAAAGAAACTACAACCTAGTGTAAGAGGGACAAGTAGAGTCGTCCTTGAGGAAGGCACTGAACCTTTGATTCAGATGTTTCTTTTGGAGGTTTTCACATTAACATAACCCACATGTCTTGACTGTGGAATGAAACCAGGAAACGTGGGAAGAAACCCGTGCAGAAAATGCAAACTCGACACAGAAATACTCAAGCTGGTCAGTTCCGCTGGATTCAAACCCAGGACCTTCTTGCTGTGAGATAAATTATTATTTCAAATATAGAAAAGCACCATAGCATTTACTACAATTAAAAAATAGTCATACCAAAGCATGTTTCTAGCTAAATACTCAAAAATAAAATACAAATACATGTTCCATAACTATAACCTGGGAACGCTGGTTGTTGAAATCTATTCTGACATTTTTGCACAATACCACTTTTAAACTGCTCTCCCACTTTTAATTCACATATACTGTTTACTTCTGTTCCTTGTGCACATTTTTTATTTCAGAATATTTATTTTTTTCCTCAATATTTGCTCTCATTTTTCCATTTTAATTTGTTTATGTACGCACCAATACACCAAAGAAAATTCTTTGTACAACAACAACAACAACAACAACAACAACAACAACAACATGATATGGTTACAAAGATGAACATGATGTATATCAGGACATATTAAAGTCATATGAATGTAATGTAGTAAGAGTAGCTGTGGAAGCTCTTGCAGCAGCATTAGATTAGTTGCAGTAGTTTCATGGATGGTTCAGTGACTGTAACCTGGCAGGGAGACAGAAGCTTACCTTATTGATTTTCACCCACAGGCCCTGGCTGTTGCAGTACTCCTCCCCTGTTGTCCGGATACACGTCCCTTTCTTTGGCTCGATGTTGTACTTGCATGATTTCTTAATGTGTGGAGTCTGATGTGGACTCTCAAAGACGGGGACGAGCGTTTTCCCGACGGTGCAGCCTCCGGTGGATGCTCCTGTCGAGGCGGAAGAGGTGGACGATGAGTCCTTGCAGATCTTGTAGCACACCTCTTTGGAGACATAACACAGACACTCCGGCACCGACTCGCTCCTCTTGAAACACTCAATGCACCGGTTGAGGAAGCGGATCCTGCCGAGCAGCAGGTGAGGGTTGTCGCCCAGAGACATGATGATGCTGATGATGATGATGATGATGATGGAGGTGACAGTCAGCAGCTCGGCAGCAGCAGCAGGGGGCCAGCAGCTGACATTACACCGCTTTTGTTTTGCTGCCTGGTTGAGCTTCTGTCAAAACAAAGCAAACAAAACCGAATGTTCTCGAGAAACAGATCATTCAATAAACAGCAGCCAAATCGTGGGTTTTAATGTGCTTTTCATCTCTCTTTCACCAGAGTATAAAAGGATAAACGATCCGCTGATCAGCGACCAAAGTCCGCTGACAGTTAGAAAAGTATCAGCTCCTTCTAAGAGCTAACATTAGCATGCTAGCTAGGTAAAGGAGTGTATCGTGAGGCATTTACGACAGCTGTTTCCGAAAAACACGTAATTTGAATCACAAGTTAATGAGAGATACAATGTTTAATAAGCTGAAAAGCCATGGTGATGTCTAAAATCAATATTGACGTACCGCTTAGTTTATTTTTATATGTGAAACTCTTCTATCGGTGTGGACTTCATTGGATTTCTGACAACGCGGAAGAATCGCATAAGAGACTTTTGACCCTCTGTGACTTCCGTCGTTTGTATTTCAAAATAAAAGTTTCAACCGTCTCGCCACCGAGGGTCTTTCATCCTTCTTTCTACATATTTAAAACAGTATATTGTTGTATTATCTGACATTCTTATACACAACTGTGCTGTGCTTTGTTGCTGAATGGCACCCAGTAGAAAACCCATGTTATCTGAGTGTAAAGAATGAACTACTGCTTTTATTTTATGCTTTTTTTTATGTTGTGACCACGTGGAGACAAGTAAAAGCATACCACCCGTACACACTGCAGACTGCACCCAGAAGATTCTGTCTTGTTTTCTTGTTTTGAAATGTAGGCCTTTGTGCTTGGACTAATTTTATTTTTGGTAAAGATAGCTATTTGTTTTTTTATTTGTTTCAATGTGTCATTTTACTTTGAAAAGTAACAATAAATATGGTTGAAATGTTCTTTGTTGATATTATTTGATAGATGTAGTAGGGGGAGGCTATTGGACACAATTTAGATTAAAGAGTAATGGACTTTTCCAACATATTCTTGGATTATCATTACTGATGCATTAATCAAATTGCATTTTATTATTGTGCAGCAGCTGGTTGAGGTTGAGTGTACAAAATACACTTAAAGTATCTTTTTTGTATTTTGTAGAAACAAGTTTTGTGTTTTTGCAAGACTTATATTGTAATGTAGTATTTCTACATTGTGACATTACCCCCCTAATTTTACTAAAACAAAACATTTTGAATATAACCCTAACCCACCCTTGCCTTCAGACTACAGGCTATATAATACATGTTGTATATAATATAAGAAGACATCTGTGTGTTTATGACATGTGCTTGGCTAAATTAAAATCATGAAAAAACTAATGTGAAAAGAATCCTTTTAAAGCACATGAATTATTAATTAAACATACGTTTAGTAAATATGTTCTTATACATGCAAAGTGAAAGCACTGAATAATTACATTCACTTTTTAAACATACAACAAGAATGAGACTCAATATGTTTTATTTCACAAATGGGTTGAAAAACATCCTCGTTTTCACTAATTTAGTTTCACTGCAACTTTAATCAATGCATATCTTGCTCTTTGTGGTTGAGGTTGTTGATGTCTTCCTCAGGGTCAGCATCATCTTCCTCATGTGGGTGTGACGACACATCCAGCAGAGAAGGGAGGCTGCCACCTCGCAGGATCCCTTTGCCCCTCTGCAGAAGACTGTCGAGTCCGTCCCCCAGAGAGCCCTTCAGAGGTAAATACTGCTTTTTCCCAGGAGTGTCTTCAGGCTGGTGAATCTCAAGATCCTCCGCACTCATCCTGCAAATATGGCAAACATTTTAGTTGTGATTTTTTTACTGGACTGTGCAGCATCAACAAAAGGCCCTGAAACATGAAAGGTCCAATGAGTTGACCTCATGTCGAAGGTGGAGCCTTTGAAGGCCGGTTTGAGCGTCTCTGCTGCTGTGGACAGAGTGTAAGGGATGGAGAAATGTCTCTGCTCCCAGTGCTTGTCCTTCTCAATCGGAGCCAGGTTCTGGTACATGTCATCTACAGCCAGCATCGACACCTACAGGGGAGGGAGTAAACGCTTAGCACTCATTTCAGATGTTTAGGCTGGTTGTATTGGAGACGACCTTGAGGGCATCGGTGGATTATGAGACGAAGGGCCCCTGGGAACAGACATGAGGCCCCTCCACCTCTCCTACAGACAGTATGAGCAAGACACACAGAGATTATAGTAGTTTAGTCATTTTTTGTTGTTGTTTTGTGTCTCTTTTTAGTAATTGTGATACTTTTTGTAGTCAAGTTGTGTCTCTTTGTAGCAATTTTATGTCTTTGAAGTTGTTTTCTGTCACTTTGTATTAATTTTGTGTCTCTTTGCAGTCAGTTTTGGCCCGTTCACTTATCCATCCATGCTTGAGGAGACAACCTGAATGTTTCTGTCAATCAGCTGGTTGGTTTCAAAGTCGTCATCGTCCTCGCCGAATGGGTTGATGATCAGCTCTCCCACCTACACAGCGGAAACACGCCATAAAATCGCCCTTTTGTGTCAAAATCAAAAACAAAAAAGAGAAACATGAATGTGTCACGTTACCTTGAGCCAGCCAGCATAGAAGAAGAACTGCACCAGGGTGAAAACAGGGACGTACATGTCCAGTTTGTGATCCTTGTATCCTTTCTCAGGGTTCAGAAATTGTCGGCCAACCACACAGAAGGCAAAAAAGGAGTAAACTGCTAAAGTAACCACCTGCACAGATGGGAAAAACAAACAAACAAAACAAAGCAGTGATCAAAAGTGCAAAAATAAGTACTTTTACTTGATATTGCTACTTTAAAAGTAACCAAGTATAAGTCCTGCATTTCATTTTCAAGTGAAAAGTACAAAAAGATAAGATAAGAACTTTATTGACACCGAGGGAAATTTACTTGTTACAACAACTCAAGAGTGAGAAAAGCAAACGAAGAAAGTGAAACAATATAAAAACAATATATATATATATATATATATACACACACTTATCACTTATACAGATATTAGTACGATATAAGGATTAGCATTAAAGTACCAAAAGTACAAGTGTTCATTATGCAGAATAATTTGAGTAAATTTACTTTCCACTGCTAGTGATACATTTAGTATGACTTTATTTAATTATTATTTAACAAAAACTAAAGATAAAGAAGGACAATAGGCATCAAATGAAGTAAAAATACATTTAGTTGATGAAGTTTTTAGTTAAGCTCCTACCTGAGTGTAGACCAGAGGGATGCTTATCCAATCATAGTGGAACAGGAGGCTGCACTTGCCTCTGTACTTATTCAGCTCCTGCAGTCATCAATACATATCATACTTTTATAATTACATCTAGTTAGTTGCACTTCATGTGTACACACATTATTCCCACACTGTATGTATTACGGTGGCCCTGAAGGTCAAAACACAACAGCATTTCAAAACATGTGTTTTGAGCCTCAGGGCCACCGTACTACAGCCGATAAAAAGTTGTTTTGTCAATTTGCAGGAGAAAAAGCAACAAACTCTCACATCCATCAGCAGTCTCAGAGCGATGTCGTCCCTCACTCGACCCTCCTCTCTCGCTCTGGACGCCAGGTTCGAGAACCAAGTCAAAGGCATCCAGTACTTGTTGAAATCAGAGTGCAGAGACTCGAACTTCTGCAGCTCGTGTGTGGTCATAAATCCTGCACAGAGATGAGACCGTTAAACAGTACAAATATCCTAATGGAGTCATTCATGCTAAAAACACTTTAAGAGGGAGGGGAGCGTAAACTGGAGCCCTCTATTTTATTAACTTAAATGTTACAAAGCCAAAACTTCAGGTGTTCAGGAGGTAAAGAGCAATATATTAATTTGTGGTACTAGATATTAGAGTAAATGTAACGTATTCCTCCACACTGTAGTTCTTACCCGCCTCCACTATGTGCTCCAAAGTTGGGAAACGCTTGTGAACTCTTGTGCTGATGGAGCGGAGGATGAGGACTGAAGATAAGTTGGCGTATCTCATGAGTGTCCGTCTCAGGAGACGTCCCCTCTCGTCGGCCCCGTGGACGTTCCCAGACACCACCATCATGAGGTTATCAGGCAGAGGGAAGCTGGTGTACTGACCCCACCATCGGTTAAAGGCCAGGGACACATAGAAACCTGGGACAAACAGTCTTATGCATTAAATCTGGATGTTTTCCTCTATCATTTTAATGAGATGTGACATAAATTCGAGGTATTTTATTCATGAATGATCGAAAGCTTTCGAAATCTTGAGACCAACATTTGTAGTTTTTACTGTTTTCCACCAGATTGAGCGTTTTTCTTATCTCTGAGCAAAAACATGCTATTTCCCTGGTTTCCACTGGAGGCTGCTGTATTATGTGTTTGATGTAATGCATCACAATCTATGTTGTTGTGAATCATTGACATATCTAACATTTAGTATGTAGTTTTTTGACATGGACATATTTGAGGACACTTTATTTTAGAATGAAGCACGAGGATTAAGTCTGTGATTTATCTTCAGATTAAGATGCTGACAGACAGTTTGATCAGACTCACCCAGGACAAACAACACGGGGATGAAGTTGGTGTTGGTGAAGTGGTCGCAGTAAAGGGCGATACGCTCAAACAGATCCTGCTGCTTTGGTGTGAGGAGGAACCTGTGAGGAGAACAACTTCACTAAACCACAAACACTCCATCAAACTGCAGCAAACAGCAGAATTAAAAGAAGAAATCAACGCATTTACCTGTAAAACAGACTGAAAAACAGATAAACCGCACAGAACACCAGGAAGTCTTTGTAAAGCAGCCTGTAGATGCTTCCCTTCCACCTGAACAGGAGCTTGGTGAAGCCACCAAATCGTGCATCGGCCACTTGAAGGGTGTAAGAAACTGTCATGTCGGGGTTCACTCTGTGTTGTAACAGCTGGAAAATCCTGTGACATATCAATATATGAGACATGAATCATGATATATACATTTTATTACAACCATTTCCTATTAAGAAGCAATAGAAAGATGTGTCTTACCTGTGAATGCAGGTCGAGCACCTGGTCCTGCTGTCCTGGGAAGAAAAGTTCTTCCTCTGGGTCTCAATTTAAAGCTCTGTTGTGCCGTCATAAATTAACATTTCTAATTTATTACCTGGGAACCTGAAGCCCACAGATACACACCTACAGTTACTGCCGGTCTTTCCTCAAACGGTAATGTTAGGGACTTCTTTTGGAGGATCAGCTGTTATTATATCTTTGCTATAATCTATAAGGATCACAGCAAATTCCCCGTTAAAAAAAAGAAAATAGGGATTATTGTTCATTTAAATACTTTAGTGTTGATAAACGTTGATTAGAGACTTTGTGTGTTCTCACAGAGCTGACATCTGTAAATGTCCAAAATGATTAATTTAGTAATTTAGACCTGATTTTGTGGCTTTTCATTAATGATTCATCTGCAGATTATTTTCATAAATGAATCAATAAATAGTTTGCATTACAAAATGTCTCAAACAAGTAACTTTAACAATTAATTAATAGTAATTTAAATAATAATAATGATAATTACTATTATATAATAATATTTAAATAATAATAAACAATATACAAAATAAAATAATAACAATAATAGTAATTCTTTCTTTACAAGAAATAAGAAACAGAAATAATAAAAACATACATGTTACATATACATTTCGAACACACACACACACACACACACACACACACACACACACACACACACACACACACATGTTCTGTTGATTCACTATTAACTGTTATTATTTCAGCCCTGAGCAGATTTCTATTCTCTCGGCTCCTGAAATAACAGTAACAGGAATGCATTTACGTATAACACACTCTGATGTTTTTATTACCATAATAAAATAATTGTATGTTGATCTCCACTGAGAAATAACAATCAGGAACTTACTCCTCACTTTCTGATCGTTTCCCTTTGAAAGATGGATTAAATTATGTAATAATTTAAATACATGATTATATGACTTTGTATGTTTTATCTGTAATCTTGATTATTCTCTTTATAATTGATATAATTCATTGTAAGTTCTTCATGTTAGGATGCGTTGTATGTTGTGCTCAGAGATGTTTCCCCCCCCCCCATAATGTTTTTAATAATATTTAAAAAATAAATAACAACAACAAAGAAGCAAATGTGTTCTCATCCAGTATGAGGAAGAATATAACAACATATTATATAGAGTATAACATTAAAATGAGGCTTTCTTTTACATGTTTAAATAATAAAACAAGTATTACAAAAATCAAGAAACATAAATAGAATATAGAAGAAAATAACAAAACTAATATGAAATATGTTAAACATATCTGAATTAAAATGAAAGAGTTTGTAGAGGTGGTAGTTTTGTGCAGAAAATGTGCAACACTTTCTAAGGAAGGTGACATGTACACAAGTCGAGAAAGAATATGTGGTAAAGAAATATAATCCCAAAGATCAGAATCAGAAATCCTTTATTAGTCCCACGACGGGGACATTTACCTTGTTACAGCAAAAGAACAAGAAACTAAACTAACAATTAAATATAATAAAATACAGTAACAATAGTGTACGTACAAAGTGGTTGATAAAAAATGGTAAGAGTGATCATTGCACTGTTCAGCCTCTTCCTGTCAGCTGACCACTCCATAGAAACCAGCTGATGCCGCCACAGAGCGTTAATGTGACACATAAAGACAGATGTGAACATGTTGTCAAAGTTCACACGGGACAGAATGTTAAAGAGATTTTTAATTATTCATTTTAATTATATTTAAAAAGTATAAAAACAATATTTTGATATTAACAAGTCTTTTCCAGATGCTCCAGAGATGAAGAAACGCTGGACCTGTTATCTCAGTGAATGCGTTGCCATAGAAACACACACAGAGGCTGTGACAGTGTTATTTACTGTTCTGCTCAGGGACTGTGATAAAAACATTTACAGTGTCCGGTGGGCCCGTCCCACACGTCTCTCAGCCTTTTGTCATTGGCTGCTGCGCCCTGCTCACTTGTTTGTGTTTCACATCGTTACAGCGGTGTGTTGTAAATCAGTCTGCTTTATCTTCTGACTCTGTTTGCTCTCCTGACTGGATGTTTACGAGGCCATCTATCCTCCATCAGAGCCTGGACAAGTGATCTCTGTGACTTCCCTTTATTATTCAGCTGCAGCAAAGACTCACGGGCCTCACAGCGTCTGCATCTTTAACTTATTGCATTTATAACCAATGCATTCGTGCATTAATCACAATAAAGTACTCTCAACGTGGCTGTGGATGTTTATGGCTGATAAATTTAAAAAAGTGTTAATTCCTGTCACTAGGTGGCGCTCTTGTGGTGTGCAGCAGGGCTCTCAGTATGTGTCTGTATGTATCTCATAAACAAAGACACCTAAAGGATCTCGTATTGACAGAAAACAGTAAAAGAACATCCGACACATTTAATGACATGTTCATTTATAATGTTAATCTGTGAAAGTAGCTGTAAACTGTTTGTACTGCACACTTTTTATAATATTATTCTTGTTCTTCTGTTGCTTTTATGAAGACTAGTTTTCTGTGAAGCACATTATAACAATTCCCTTTAATATTTATTCTTATTTATTAAGTGAAATATGATGCCGAGGAAAATAACTAAGCAATCTTTGGCAGTATTCTTAATTTTATGCTACGCCATTACATTTTGGAAGCCAATATTTTTCATATTTACATTTATTTGACATTAATTACTCTGCTGATTCAGATTATTGATACAAAATATTAATCTAATAATAAATGATGACGCATTAAACCACCCAGTAGTATATACAATCAATTAATAATTATAATCTTATAATTTAATACATAATAATCTGTACTTAAATAAGATTCTAAGATTCTTCTACCTCTGTAAATGTGGCACAACAATATATTTTCACAAGGACTTTCCACTTCTACGTCTCCATCGTGTGTAAATGTAGAGTCAAAGGTTGCTCTGTGATCTTGGTCCATAGATGAAATAAACTCCCAGATTAGCGTCCATAGATACTCCAACAAGTGTTTCCTGCTCTCGCCTGCTGGATCCACTGGTCGTGGGCTCAGACCTCTGAGAACCGGACGGACTGATCTGTAACCCAACGCGCCAATTACAACTTCCCACGGTGAGTGAAACTAGAGCTCAAATGAAAAGTGGGATTTCAGGTAGCTGAGTCATTGTCGGGGCAGAAAGAGCCGAGGGGGGCCACGGGAAAAAAAAAAAAAAGCTAGAGTGAAAAGATCTGGAGCAAAGTAACGACAGTTTGTTTTTCTTTCCTCTCGTTTGTTTTTCATCATCAGTCCTGAGGCAGACATTTATTTAAATGTATTCATTTTACATACAAAAAACAATCAAGATAGTGCATCTGCTAGAATAAACATGTTGAAAATCAGTGCTTTTATTACGTATCATACAAGTAAACCCATTTAGTTTAAACAGAAAAAGGATTATTAATGCTATTATTATTTATTAGCCGTTACTGCAGCAGTTTTACCATCAACAATACTGAGGTCATAGGTCTCATCACCCGAAAACAAGGTCTCTTGTTCAGCTGCCAATTTTATTTCCAATCATGAAGGTCTGAATGCCGTTCAAAGCATTTTTCTATACTATTAGGAATTAAATCCATAAATCTATCTGCATCCAAATGATGAACTTGTTATTTTCACATAATTTAGTGAGATAAAAGTAGTCAAATTTAAATATATCGGAGTCTAAAAGGACTATTTTTAATTGGCTGTTCACTAAACCCGTCCCATCAATCATAACGGCACAGCAGGCCTGTCAAATGTTGATATACACGACGCTTTAGCGCGAACAATCCTCGTAATCTAAAGGCATTTTCTTTTTTCTTTTACCTTTTCAAAACCAAAAACACAAGAGCAAAAGTAAAGTGTTAATCTGCTGCAACGTAACGTTAGCATGCACAGTAGTAGCCTAGCGTTACTTCCAAGGCCAAGGAGTGCGTTATTAACTACTATTAGTAAACTATTAACTAACTACATTAGTTTGTAGGGTTACAAGTAACATAAAACAAAGGCCCCAATGTGAAGTAGTATTGTAGGTTTTACGGCAAAAGTGAAAACATACAGTAAAATATAAAGAAGCTAAGCTAACGTTAGCTTTTCTAGTATTAGCCTCAATTGGGTTTGCATTGTATCATGTACGTAGCTAAGTGTATTTACACTTTACAATTTACAATTTACACAATTCTCCTTTTATTATAAAACAAGTCTGCTGGAAACATTTAAAAATAGTGTTTACAACCAATTAATGGAGCTATTGTTAGCTAGCCTACGCAGTCAGCTACATCTGAAAGAAACAGTCAGTGACGTCATTCTAGAGGAAACAAGGAGCTTTTGTCAACCCAATTATTGCAAAAATCTAATTATATTGATAAAGATCAATCAACAATAATTAGAATTAGAACATTTTGCAAAGAACAAAGAATACTGAGGATACGACCTCGGTGACGTGGAGACGCAGTTCTTTATATTATCACATTTATGTTATTTCTCTGTACAAAATCACAAAATGCAACATCCACTCATTTTTGTTCTTGTCTTTCGACCGAAGGGCTTCTGGCAGTAAAACTTAAAATGTTTATAAATAAAGCTTTGATGGAAAAACTGGAAAATACACCTCCATTGTTTTAAATTCCAGGAAGCTCCACACCCTTCTAGCTGCACCCTCTCGCTCCGTCTGTCTCACTGAACATGAATTAGCATTCTTGTGAGACGGCTGTGTGTTTTGACCTCCTGCACGATGAACTTAATGTGCAGGATGTCTATTGTGTCTCCAGTAGCACCACTGCACACAAATGCATCTCAGCTTCCTGAATCGGCACTACAACATATATGCACATTTTATTATGTGACGTAAAACACGAGCAAGCCTTTTATCCTTGACAATGACATATATACATTTAGACTTCTCATCTCAGCTTTACATTCCACATTTCACAATGAATTAACTGTGAGCGTCGCACTGGGATTAGTCAGTGTTCATTTCTGGATGTGCAGCTTAAGGTGATCCAGAACATCCTTTACGCAGAATGTAACAAGTCAAACTGGAACGCATATAACAATTACACTTGGGTGAGGTAAAGGAGAGGACACACAAAAGCTTGCTAGACTTACAGTAAGCACTAACAACATGTCCTGTTCTTTGTAATACAGGTGAAAAACAACACATTTTTATATTTGCATGGAGCGCAACATAATATAGAATAAAGAATCTTAGTTTAGTGAAAAAAGTGGGCCTCCCGTTCAAACCGTCACTGCGTTCCTCAGGTCCCACAGGAAAAGCTCCGGATTAAATCACTTCCTCTTACATTGTGATACCACAGTGGTGCGACCACTCTCTCTCTCTTTCTCTCTCTTTCTCTCTCTCTCTCTCTGAGTCAATAGATGACACACGCACACACACACGCACACACACACACACACACGCACACACACACACTTTTTAGGATTAGATGAGAAGATAGATGCAGCTTGTCAGAGACAGGATTACTTTAGCCTAACTTAGCTTGTCCTGTGTTCGCAGGGCACTATGTTCTTGATATAAACTAACATTGTAAGAGATTGGTAAGAGTTATTTCCGCAGTTCAAATTGCAAACAAATGACGGGAGATGGTTGTTTCAAATGCAGTATGAATGGAAAAGATCCCTCCAGCCAACGTGAAGACATCAGTAAAAACAACAGTATAGCTTTGATGTAGCAGCTATTACATCAGGCTGTCTGTGAGGGATTTCAACATCTGATCTAGAGGAACAGACATTACTGAGAACATAAATTCCTTGGAAAGTTCTTGTTGTTGTGTCATATTATGAGGACATTAAGCTGAGGAACACAGGAATATAAACTCCTCTGTGTCTATCCAATGTTAAAAATCAGCCCACAAACACCTCTAAAGGATAATTCATTTTAATGGAATTGCTTCAGTTCAGTTTGGTCCAAAATGGAGGAAGCTATCCTAGCTAGTAGCACTTTTATTTGAGTTCTGAGACAAGACTCGATGGTACACATATATTACGACGAGCTTGTACGACACTTAGCAAGCTTTTTAATTACTCTTTTTATTAAAAGGAAATAATGAAGAGGACAACATGCCAGGCAGAAGTAAACAACACAGAGCAAATAGAAAGCAGCTTGGCTCGCAGTCATAGGGACTAGCGGTTTTTCTTGTTAGCGGTTAGCTCACATGGTACAGTAGCGTTCCAATTAGCCCTGCAGGTAGTCACTACGTCACAAAGCCGCGCTATGTTGTAAAGAGTGTGCAGGTAAACTTTGCTTTGCCAAATGTTTGATCTAATTAGTTTAATCCATACACAAACAGTGGAAGTAAATTGACATTTATAGGTGTTGGCAGGCCTATCTTTGTACTTTGGACAGTCAGGCTAGCTGTTTCCCCCTGCTTCCAGTCATTATGCTAAGCTAAGCTAACTGCCCCCCAGCTCTGTACTTTAAGCCCTTGGTTAAAGTACAAACAAAAACTTGGTTTCAAAACTAAAGTATCTCTATACCATTAAATATTCATGAGTAAATAAGCACAAGTTTAAGTTTAAGTAAAATAACTTCCGTATATTATTCACATCTTCTCATCTAATTCACGTCAAGAATCTTTTTTCTTTGAACTATTCCTTTAACATGGTGTCACGAGAGGTTGACGTTTTCATACTCGCCGTGGTCCGAGTCCTCCAGCTCGATACCCGGCACCAGGCTGTAGTATTCAGTGGACTGTGTGAGGTAAGCCTTCTCCCTGTCAGCCGAGTCTTTCATCACCTCTGTCACGCTCACTGTGTCCAGGTCTGTCTTGCTGGCCCCGTCGGGCCCCGGGGGGCCCTGCTTCTCATCTGTGGAGCTCGAAACGTGCGAGGAGACTTGAGGAAGAGAGTCCACAGAGCCCAGCTTAATCTCCACCTCCTCATAGATGTCTCTGGTGCTGCCCAGGAGGGTGGACGCCGGGCGTAGCAGCAGCTCGTTCTTCAGGATGCCCTCTTTGCCACAGTGTCCAGCTTTATTCAGCTCCGTGGCTACAGGTTTCTGCTTGCTGCGATGCTTCTGGCCGTTGCTGGAGTTGGAAGCTCTCCTTTTTGAGGTGCTTAATGTTGGTTCTTTCTTCTTCCTCTTCCTCCCACAGCACCAGCAGAGCAGCAAGGCCGGAGAGGATGAGAAGAGGGAGCACGATGAAGAGTGCGGTGAGGGCAGCTGGGCGGCATACGTCCCTGAGCGTCACAGACAACACAGTCCTGCCAGCCAGGAACCGTGGAGAGACGCAGGTCAGGTTCCCCACCAGATCCTCCAGCTCAGCGGTCCTGTTGACCTTCCTGCCTTCCTCCAGACCTTCCAGTAACAAACAGGAGCAGTCCCAGGGGTTCCCATCCAACTCCAGCGTTTGCAGACTGGGCTTCTGCAGCACAGAGCCTGGGAGGAGGCGTAGCTGGTTTCCATACAGATTCAGCTTCTGGAGGCCGTCTGAGGCCTGAAGAAAACCCTCAGGAAGCTCCTGAATCAGGTTCCCGCTCAGATCCAGCTCCGTCAGGTTCGGCTGGCCGGCCAGAAACTCCCTTGGCAACACTGTTAGTCTGTTGTGACCTAAGTAAACCTTCTGCAATGAAGAGACGTCTTTGTCACTCGTATGTAGAGAACTGATATTACAGAAAGAGAGATCCAGCGTCACTATGTTTGTCTCATTGGTAAACACAGACCAGTGCACATGGCTAAAAGCGGAGCCGGAGTAGTTCAAGCAACAGACGTCAGCGGGAACCTCAGAGGGAAACTGGGACAAAATGGTGGCTGCTGGACACACACACCCACACACAAGTCCCATGTTCACCACAAACATTAAAATCAGCAGGGCACCACGCTGACAAACCATCTCTGAAACAGAAAACACAGACTGTAACTTCATCATGGCTGCTAAAGTCTCTCTCTCTCTCTCTCTCTCTCTCTCTCTCTCTCTCTCTCTCTCTCTCTCTCTCTCTCTCTCTCTCTCTCTCTCTCTCTCTCTCTCTCTCTCTCTCTCTCTCTCTCTCTCTCTCTCTCTCTCTCTCTCTCTCTCTCTCTCTCTCTCTCACCTGCCTCCTGGTCTCTCTCTCCCAGCAGCAGAGGGGATCCACTTTATGAAGGCTCACAGTTGTAAACCTAGCAACTTCTCCGAGGACACCTGGTTGCTGTGAGGATCGTGGGAGTTGGCATGGTGACACGGGTCACTCGGGATCAGAAGTCCAGTGTTTGGCTGTCGGAGAGGAAACAGATGCTGAAATGAGTTTCACGTTAATTGGCGGATAGAAGTTGTACAAACATTACCTGGAGGTAAAGCTGGAGGCTAAAGTAGTTAAACAAGCAGGTTATTGAGTTTAATTAGACTTATTTTATGTCTTAGGCTCCTTCTGATTGGAATAAATGTCTTGTAAATATGTGTTAGATATATAATATAAAATATATAAATATAAAACACAGTAGCTTTTTTTTTTCTGTTTTAATTGCTGGTTGCACTTGGATGTTTTTCAACTCTTCTATACGTGTTGTTTACAAAAGCACAGAGAGCCCTTTTCGACGGGGAACTGAAGCCATCATATCCATCTATGGTTTCTTCAAAGCCACCAGACTCCATTGACAAAAACAGTAATTTTACCTCTCAGGACACAGGAGTTGCTGGTCTACCGCTGCCTCGATCGGTTAGTCTGTTTGTGTTATTGCGTGACTTTGGTGTTTTAAAAGGGTTATTTCAGATTCACCAAAGTCACACAATAACACAAACAGACTAACCGATCACAGCAGCGGTAGACCAGCAACTCCTGTAAAATTACTGTTTTTGTCAAAGGAGTTTGGTTGCTATAAAGAGAGCAGAGACAACGGCTTCAGTACCCCGTCGGAAACATAGACTGGAACTTCTAGGTAATAGGTAACGGTGATCATACTCTAAATACAGCGTGCATTTCTCCTGTGCCAGTACTCCTGTCTGTTTCTCCAAAACTTAGGGTGTACTGACCGCCATCTACTGTAGACCGCTCTGACTGTGGATAAGTGCCTCAAACAACCTCACTTCAAAACATCCAAACTATCCCTTTAAGATGAAAAGGAACACATCACATTAGTACAGTAGAAAACAGCATAAATGACCTTTAGGAGGTTTGAGAAGGTCCTTAAAGTAACGTGAAACTGCTTAATTTCACTGTAATTTCATGTAGTATAAACTACGACTATTTTAAACTCAGGTTTAATTCCTGCCGTGTGTCTAATTGGGACACGAGCCTGCTATTGAAGACATAAAAAAACTAATTGCTGGTGACGCGACCTGAACATAAAAGCACATGCGGTCGACGTAAACAAGACTTGTGTTGTCTGAAAGACTTTACATGTGACGCAGGAAGAGAGGGAGTGTGTTTGGTCGTGTCATTAGACTTCCTCACACACACACACACCACAATGGAGCTGAAAGCTGCTCCACAGTTCGGAGGCAGGAATGTGCGAACTCCCCAAACAACAGGGCCAATTCATGAGCAGTGCGGGGGTTAAGCAGGACCCCCTGCTGTCAGCTGTGATCATCTCTTTACCTGCTGATGAAAGTACACTCTTTGGAGCAACCACAGGTACAGGTAAACGGACTTCAGGGTCGAGATCGGCTGCAGGAAATCTAATGTAATGAATCATAACAATGAAACAGGTGTCGTCAGAGAATGTACTCTGTGCAACTATTTCGATAATTTATTGACTTTTTAAGCAAAGATCTTCTTAAATGTGAATATTTGCTGGTCATTCATTACAGGAAACAGAATTTTGAGTTTTGGACTGTTGGTTTGGACAAAATGAGACGATTAAATATGTCACCTAGACCAAAAGATGAATCGACAAATGTAGATAATCATTATGTGCAGCTATAAAAACAACAGTGAAATACCTGAAGAGGTGCGGCTACAAGTCGGAGACACTCTGGGATGTTAGAGTGATATCTATCCATCGACCTTTTTATTAACTCTCTACGCTACATGTCCCGCAAAACACAAGAATGGACCCGATCATGAAGTGGTTCCTCTTTAAGAAAACCACAAGTGGATTTTCAGCCTGGACTTCAGCAGAGCAGCAGAAGTCTGTAACAAACGCAGGAAGTGGAAAGAAACCGCGTGTGTGTCCTGTAGAGATGATGTAATGAATCCAACCTGTGAGTGTTTGACAGAGGACGTGGGAGGACGAGATATTGCAGGTATGAAGAGAGTTGTTTATGTTTCCCAGATTTATTCCTACTGCCTGGTGACAACGTAGTACAACATGGAGATACAGTTCTGAGGTACTTCTAGGATTTCTATTTTACGCTACTTTATTACATCTCCACTACATTTATTCGAGTAAGATTCCAGTATTAGTGTTATTGCTAAGTTTATTTAAACATTTCTTCCACCACTGCTGATGCCAAGAAGTGTTTCACGAGGTACTTTGTTCTTCTCGGGGGTCACAGGAGGTGATGCTGTTTCCTGCAGCAGACGGACGGAGAGCAGGTTGTTTGGAATAAATATAAGAAGAGCTGGTGGTGAGCAACGACAGACACAGCTGAACTCAGAGCAGAGAAGCAACAAGAGGAATATTAGTAATATTAAAACCTCCTGCTGAATGATGTGGGTCTGCTTCAGTGTTCTGCACCTCGTGAAGTTAAAAACCTTTAGACGTAAAGCGTTATAATGTCTGTTAAAGGCACTCAACACTCAGGTTAAGGTTAAGGCAATCAGTGATTTTGTTTGGCCACATGGGGGCAGCAGAAACAAGCTGCGAATACAACATTGATATATTATCACCTTCTAAGTTGCATGTATTGGTTTAAACGACACAGATCAACTTTAGCTTCACTTGAAGTCTAATCTAAGTCCAATGTTGTTTCTTCTTCTCGCTCTTTAAATGTTCCTCTTTGTTCAGCTGCTAGTCGCTGACTTTGTCCGTCTGCTGTTTGATGCTTTCTGTGCGCCGTGAAACCAAAACTAATAGTTCTGAACTGCAGAGTCGGGTGATAATTCCCCACGAGCAACCTCTTTCACATACAAGCAACCGTGTGATACAATGTTAACACAAACATCTCCATTAAAGCGCCTTCAAACATGTGACTTCACTTGTTCTGTGATGTTTTGTTGATGAAACTTCATTGTTCTTCAGTGCGGTCGAGTTTTATAAAGAACCTTTAAAAAGGAGATTAATAAATCACTATAGTTGAATGTCTGATAACAACAACAAAGAATGTTTCAGATAAGCTTGTGTTTGCTTTTAATCTCAAAACGTTGCCGTGTGCACGGAGCCTCCTGTTGATTCACATTTCACATCCTCTAACTGCAATATTTGCATGTTGGCTGCTCTGTGAAAAGCTTTTGTCCTCACTGATATCGATCAACGCACGATATATTTAAAGCTCGATCGCTCTGAAGAGGAAAGGTTTGTGCACGGAGTTAGATTTGGATGTTTTGGGCGAAGACTTTTGTATATGTATGTGTAGAGAACTGTCCCATCTCAGCCTGATAACAGAAAGAGTCTAAAGGTTAGAGTCGACTCACATGTTTCACAATCTGACAGCTCGGGGAGATCTGCACATTTGTGTCGAGCAAGCACTCTTCAATATTGACAGATGAGTTGATCTTTGGATTTAGAAGTGACACACAACACAGGAGACATTTGTTGACCTTCACGGAGCTGCGAGTGTGAAGCGTCTTCATCACAAACAGGGTGTGAAGAGTGGCCACAGCCAGAGAGCTTTCTGGAGAACATGGGTGATCTCACTCGCTAACAATGTGAGCGGCTACATCCTCTCTGGCAGCAGAGCTTCCTCTGAAATCACGCTGTCCATTCTCCTTTCATACAGATTTTCATCATAAGATATGTGTATGTTAACACCAGGGCTGCAGCAGCACCGAGCACACAGAGGGATATGTTCTGGGGTTTTTAATGCTGATTGTCTCATTTCTTATACTTAATATCACTCAAATGTACTAATTTAAGGTAAAGAAAATAGAAATAATTCAGGATTTAGTATTTTACCAGTGTGGAGAGGTATTTTAAACAGCAACACACTTTACAAATCATAATCGAACAGTTGACTGAATCAATAAAATGTAGAAAAACACAATTAATTAGATAATTTAAGGTACTTTTTTGGTGTCTGGTCACATTTTCTGAAGGGGGTGCGGTTGCATTTGTGAGGACATGGACTCATGCCCTCATTATTTCTCATTAACTGACTGCAGCTCTGCACAAAACACACCATACGATCATTTCAAGTTACAACCCATCATAATAGCAACTGCAGCTCTTATAAATATGCAAAAACAGACACTCGAAACATGGATTCACACACGTGCTTTCTTACCTGTGAGTGTCATGTCTGCTGCTCTCCTGTTGCTCTCTGTCAGAAGCTCACGAGGGATGAAACTTGAGGATCCAAACTTCACGAGGACGTTCAGCAGCGTGTTTCTCCCCTCTGCATCCCATCAACTGTCCCGACTCAAGCTCTCCTCCTCCGGATCAGAGGGTGTGTCTCCCTCCGAGCGGAATGTGGAAATACAGCTTCCAGTGCGTGCGTGCGTGCGTGTGCGTGTGTGTGTGCGTGTGTGTAAACCATGTTCACACACAGTGCTCAGTTAATGTGCGTTCATCTGCGACTGAAGCCGGCAGATCTGATCTTCAGTGAAGTGTTGAAGTGACCGCAGAGCGCCCCCTGCTGTCTGAACACAGCAATGACACTTTTATTCGTGAGTTTAATATTCTATTTTAGTTAGTTTCTTTTTAAATTGTATTTAAATGTCATTTTATAATGTGTTTCTTTTGCACTATGTCTTAATGCTTTTAATGTTCTTGTAAAGTACTTATAATTAATTAATCATAAATAAAGTTGCGTTAGTGGCTGAACTAACTTTATCACCAAACTCTGTACAAAGTCATTTATAGAGTATATATATGTACACATTTAAATAAATTAAAGAGTAACATTAAACATCTTTAGCAGTCAAATGCAACATCCACATTAATGGAGCAGTAATAAAAATCCAAAAATATCATATTTAATAGTAAGAATATGACATTTTACTGCACAATCAATAACTTTTTATACTTTAATACTTACATACTTTTACCTAAGTAAGATTTGAAATGCAGGACTTGTACTGTAGTGGAGTATTAGTACTTTTACCCCACTGACGCTGGATTCAAGTATTACTTGAACCAAGAAACCAGTTTTTATTATGAAACATTTATATTATATTGTTGGATTATAATTAATGATGCATTAAGTACAGTAGAAGCTGATTTTATCTATTTGATCAACTTGTAAACTCCCCCAGGGATCAATAAAGTTTTATCTTAATCTATAATATTAATATCATTTATTATATTTTGTATTAATAACGGAGTAAAAGTACTTAATAACGGTACACTTAAGTGCAGTACTTGAGTAAATGCATTTACTTTCCACCACTGAAGTATAATTTGGAGTTAATTAGGATACACAGCTGATGGAGATTTGCTAATTAGACTTTACACTCTTCACATAGATTTAAACACTTTCCAACAACACAAGCTGAAATAATAAACTGAATAATCCATAAAGTCATTGAAGGAGAATTATTCTGCTGCTTTGTGGATAATGAAAGTTAGCGTTGGTTAAAGCACTAAAACTAACAAACACAAACAAATGGATTTATTTAGATATAAAAGGCAGGTGCATTTTTTTATTTTTTTATACAGCCTATATACACTGTTCAATGACAATAATAAGAAAATCTCTCGCTACAAAATCAGTGTAAACATTTGTTCTGGTTGGTCGTTTTCTTAAAGTCTCGGTGGCGAGACAGAAAAGAGTGCAGAGAACTTATTGTAAACAATGCACAGCTCCCTCTCACTGGATATAACACTGATACAACACACATGTAAAGCAACAGAATATAAAACAAAAGGAGATTATGCTACGGTCTTCATCGTTGTTAGATTACACACAGTGAAACGTATTTGTTGGCACCTCTCAGTCCATGGCAGACGGATCACAGACGACAGAACGCACTGATCTGCATGTAAAGTATATGTAGATACAGTCAGACACACGGGGGCAGCACTGCCACACGTTCTCCTCTTGTGCAGCTGAATGGAAATTGACAAGCAGTTGGAGGTTTGGTTGAACGCTACAACCTTAAAGGAATATTCTGACATTTGGGGAAATACACTTATTATCGTTCTGGCCGAGAGTTAGAGAAGAGCGAAACTATTCCAGCAGCCGCAGACGTGTCCCGTCACTTTTAGCCTCTCTGCACTGGTTACCGGTTACTTTTAAGATCCATGTTATAATCCTCCTCGTTACTTCAATCAGTGAACTTTTAACTCTTTATTGTCTGCCGTCACTGTTTAAACCCCGTCTTCATATTTATTTGCATAACACATCTCTGTTGTGTTAATGCTAGATAATATTTTAATTGTTATATATTGTTAACCGTAAATGTATCCGTCTTCGGTGTTGTTGGTTGTTTTTATATTTGTGTATCATTGTCTTCATGTCTGTACGGTAAATATGAAGCTACAGCCAGTAAGTGTATCTTGGTGCAAAGACTGGAAACATCCAGCCTGCCAGCATCTCTAAAGATCAACACACCACAGTGTATAAATGATGAAGATACAACGTGTTGATGGAGCTTTAAAATGTTATCTTTCCCCCCCCCCCCCCGTGTCCAGTCTTTGTGCTAAGCTAAGCTAACGTCACTTGCACAGACATGACAGTGGCATCGCCTCTCTCCTCGAACTCCCAGCAAGAAAACATGTCAGCACATCTCCCGAAATGTTGAATTATTATTTGCTCTTTTGCAAATCATCATCCGTGATAACGTAAAAGGTTCCCAACCGAGCTTGTGCCACATTAAAATAGATCTACACATTCTGCGCTCTTCTAACCTCCCAGGTTGTTTCATTTGACCAAAAGACAGAAATGTGTGTAATTTGTGCAGAACTGCGTCGTCGTATGTTATCCCAAGAGATGCATTTACTCGACCTAAGGTTGGGAACCGCTACATTATAAGATCACATGTTGGTGTTTCAACAGAGAGCCAGCGACCTCACTATCCACCTAATAAAAGCTCTTCCTCATCCAGATCACAAATGCTGTGGTCATCTCTGAATAAAGAATTCACTGCTATTCCCGCCGCACTGACATAGAACCAGAACAATTCTGCCAACTTCCGCCTTGAACCAACTGCACGTTGTTGTTGCGATTGTCTGCCGCCACACATCATACATGCTGCATTTTGTCCTCAGGAAGACAAATTCATCGCCGATTCAGTTTTCTTGGTTCTGGGAGGCCCATCATGAGTCCAGGTAGATGGAGTAAATCTGGTTGAGGCAGCGGTCGACGCCTCCTGCCTGGAAGAGGAAGCTGTCGTCTGAGCAGGGAGACATGGAGTAACAGCCCCCCGCCTGACCCTGCAGGTCCTGCAACAAGTCGAACCCTGAGGGGAGGAAGATGTATATCTGGATTTACTTTCTTTTCATGTGAAGGAGTCGGCCTGCAGCTAGTTTAAGAATTAACCGCTAATCTTTATGTTGAGAGCTCACTTCCAGTTCACGACCTTCATTTTAGCGATTGCACTCAGGTGTTTTATGGGCACATTGAAAATGCGTATAAAAAACAGGGTGATGGGGGCCCCTGCCCTGAGAGAGGGGCACGCCTTGCGGTTCTATAACTTTAAATAAAGTCATAAAATGCATCAAGAACTGTCGGATGGAGACGCACCAAGAGAGAGAAGTTCAAAGCCAGCGTTTACTCGTACCTGCAGAGTGAGGGGCGGAGGGGTTTGCGAAGTAACCGGCGGGTTCGAAGCCTCCATTGCTGCCTGGTTGAAGCGCCTTTCCTTCTCCGTACAGACATCCTTGGAGAACCACAGAGGAAACGTTAAAAACGACACTAAACACACACACACACACACACACACACACACACACACACACACAGACACATGCTCTGTGGGCTCCGTCAGTACCTTGCTGCTGTGTGAATGCTTGTTGGTGGTTGTAGGTTTTGTGGTAACCCTGCAGCTGGACGTCCACTCTGTCTGACGAGGAGCTCGCCGGGCTGACGTCAGCGGACATAAACAGCGCTGAGGGTCTGTTCCTGTTGGCAACACAACACCAGGGAACTGAATTTCGCGGTGTCGCTGCGTGAACATAACATTCGTGCGAGTGCAGGGACGAGCGCAGACATTTTGAGCGGCTGTTGCTCCAACCAGACAAAAAGGGCACCCCCACAGGTGAACCATTGATCTCATAATAAAATCTAAACTAAGCAACAGCTTTGACATTGTTGATCGAGCGCACGTATAGATTTAAAACTACGTCTCTGGAGTATTGTGCAGTCATGTGTACTGATACCCATCATCAGGGGGTGTTGCTGTGCTATCAGACACGGACACGTAAATACTTAAAACTGTTGAACTAACAGTGCAGTTTATACAAAGAAGCGTTTCCACCTCGATGGGGGGGGGGGTAATGTGTGGCGGGCTTTGTGTGGAGCCGTATCCATCGCTACGCTGCAGGAATGTGCTGACTGTGCACAAACACTCTGACTCAACATGGAAACGAGTGAGTCAGTGAAGCCAAGTCCACAAGAAGAAAGAATATCTCTCCAAGGAGATATGCAGCTGAAAACCCCCCCAATATGGTATTTGAACCCCCCGCTGCTCCTTCAAAGAGCTCGTTCTCAGCATTTCATGTGGCCTGAGACTCTCCTGGATGATGGACTGCAGTGTATTCGTCCCCTGAGAGACAAATGGCCTTGGATTCTGCAGGAGAGGTTTTAGTGGGCTTCATAAACAAGCCAGGCCTCGTCAGAGGAGCGGACGGCTGCGGGTCCAAAGCACCTTCCACATTCACTGACCAGCTATTTAAAAAGAGGAAATGTTTGGAGGTTTCTTTACGTATCTATCATTTATCATCCCCTGGTCTCTTTATTACCCATTTCCCATGTCAAATGCGATTACGTTTAATTGAACAGTCTCGGTGGAGAAACGCAATAAAAGCCAAAATTAAATCAGAAGGACTTTTTGAAACTCAAACTGATATAAGTTACAGATGTCTGCGGCTTCCCAAGGTAATAAAGAGCAGGCTTTGCATAGGATTATGTAAACAAAGTGGGCTTTGATATAGTACGACTGTTGAAATGAATGTGCCGCGATGACTGCGAGCCCAAAGAATTCAACACTTCTCTGGATCCCCCCCCCCCCCTCGGTGGCCCCAGAACCATCAGAGCTGACCTTAACTATAAACAACCGCGGCTGTTCCCCGGCTTACATTCTTACGACGCTGCAACAACATAGCTGGGATGTCTGAGCCGTGCCGTGCGTGGCCCTGCTGGGTCGATCTGTCGTTTTGTGGCCGGTGTACCCAAAACCCTTCAGATGCACGAGCTGGACAGGAGCCCACGCCTGAGGGGGGGCGGCTGGCAGCACAACCTCAGGAAACCGTTTCTTTGATCATGTTTTCTTTTTCTTTTCTTTACATCTAACCGCAGCTCGCTGCCCTCCTCATATCTGGAATGAGAAGAATCCTGCCTGCAGAATTTAAGCTCTTATGTTATTTGCACATTAAACTGTATTCAACGCTGTTTTAACAGCAGCACTCTTGGACTGGATCAGAGGAGGGGATGAGTAGGTTTAGTGAAAGGTGCCAGCTTGCGCACGCTACACTGATCCGTTTTCAGTTTTGGCAGAGGAAAGATGCTGCAACATAGATCTGCTGGATAACAGAAGATCATGTTGAATGTATGTAACGCAGATGGAGATTTAATGTGATCTAAGCGCTACCAATCAAGCACTTAAGAGAAACTAGAGTACACTTACTGCATGTTAGAGATACAGTAAATACAAAAATGTGTGGACACGTCAAAACATTTCAGTTAAATCGGCTGTTTGGATCTGATATCAGTCGGAGCTTCTGCAAAGTAAACTTCATTACTTCTCTTTCCTTCAAATTGTATAATAGTGTTTCTGTGCGAGAGCCATCCCAGTTAGTGCGCCTGTATCTGATGGAGACGCTGCTCCAAAAAACCAATCCAGCTCTCCCCGACCGCAAAACACACAAACACTGCACATCACAAATACTCGCCGATGGACAAGCCTTAGGCCTCCGAATCCCTCCAGCATTAAATAATTAAAAGAAGTCGAAATGGCTCGTCTCAGCCAGAGTAAACACGCGCCTGGCTATGAGGTCAGAGCTCGATGCCGTGGAGCACAGATAATTTACTTTCACGTGTTTAACGTCTCGCTAAGTCATTTGGGGGGAAAACAAGTGCTTGTCTGGTATTGGCTTTGGCAGGCCGTGGTGTACTGCGGGCACCAGTGGGATTCTATGACATCCTCAGTGTCTATAAAGAGACGTCAATGGACAGATTGTGAAGCTCTGGCTGCAAACTTGGGAGGACATGGAAGCTGAGAGATGTTGCATTAAGGCGAGTACAGTTACTGTATACGTCCTAAAAACACAAACACACCGACACCCAAACTCTAACCTGAACATCAAACTAAGAGGACTTAAGTTTTTACTGAAACGTGGCTTTGTTTGGTGAACTCCGAGAACTTTAGATTGTTTAGTTTGACACCTAAACGTGAACTCCTCCTGCTCCAGGTGACACATTACATTACATATACATTAAAACTACAATATAATGCAGCTTTCTTTACTTAAAGAACATTTTACTTTTGTGTCAAGGCAGATTTACAGGAATCAGTTTTTTCTACATCATTTTAAAATGTCAAGTTCCTTTTCAAGCATGTTTGAGCGCCGCACATATTTATCACATGTGCCGTTTCATTCGTCACAACATCCTTTTTCAATTAAACATTAATATTCAGCACACGGCCCACGAGATGTGGATGAACGTTTTGAATATCTTCCAGTAAGTGGACTTGGCACAAAGCATTTTTTTGTCAAACTGTTGTTTCCAAGGTCAACAATAAACCTTCAGGCTCAAGATTATTTATAGCTTTGAATTTGTGCTCGGAGAACAACTTATCTCAGCTCCTCGGCCAAGACCTAAATACGCTTCGCAGAAATACTGTGTGCATCATATGTGAAGATTTTATATCACTTATTAAACCACAGAAATGTTATTTTGGCCTTTATCAACTCTCTTTTATTTGATAGACTGCCTTTGTTGTTGCTGTGGTGCCAATAAATGTCAGTTTATGGGCGAGTCTTCAATGATTTTAGGCCATATTGTGCAGAAACTGCTGCCTGGAGGCCTTCAGCTGTATCTTTGTAGTCTCACTTCTACTTCTAGACAAAAAGTGTCTCAGTTTACAGAACATAGAAGTTCAATCAGTGCAACCACAAAGCCATAACTCCATCTCTGGTGATAATGTCTCTGGTTTATTCAAGAATGCACAAGCTCACATCACGCTGGGCTCCAGACAAGAGAGGCGAAGAAATCGGGGTTTTGATGGCGTCCATGTATTCGAGGTTTGACACTTGGACGGGCTGAGTACGGGATTCGTCAAACGAATAGAGATTTTGGGGCGAACAACCAGAAAATGTACAGAGCAGAAAGCTGTGGTCACTTTTCACTATTTTTATCTTTTTTGGGGTTTTTTAAACTGCCAAATGCAAACAAAATCCCATTCAGCTCCATTGTATCGTGTTGGCAGCACGAGTCCGGCAGCAGAGAACTCAAACCCTTGCCAGACAGCAGCAGCAGCAGGGAAAACATGTCCCTGTGTTTGTGACGTGGATGAACTGAGCATTTCAGTTTCCCTCTGGGAGCATCATTAGTACAAGTTTCAAAGAATTAAAAGCAATTTCATTTTAAAAGGCATGTCAGTGAGAACAGGAGTTTATTGTCTAACAGCTGCATCTCATGATATGAAAGGTCATTTTTCTTAATCACTCTATGAAGCAATACAACAGAAAGAACAACAACAACGCTCTCCGGTAACAACTGGTGTGGAGCTGCCCATGAGCAGAACATCTAAACCCCAGTACCTGTTTCTAAGTGCAGCTGAAGAAGCCCAGGTGCTTGCTGTTTATTACCTCCACACAGGAGGTCATGTTTTTGGTTTGTCAGCAGGATTGTAGAAAGACTACTGGGCCGACGTTCATGAAACTCGGTGGAAGAGTGTAGCAGGGATTACATTTGGTGGAGGTCTGTACTCTCCGAGTGCCCGCCTATTTTTACTAAACGACTAAACGACTTTCAGGCTGCAACACGTTGAACGTCATTGATCTTCCACTCACCCTTCTCTCATGCTCCCTGCGCTGGTGAGTGAAGATATTGGGCTGTTGGCATCAAAGTTTCCCTCCAAGCCTCGATACCTGGAGCAGGTGTCTGCTGACGGAGGGAGGAACTCAGAATGTGCCCTGTTGTGGACGGAGCTGCTGTTTGCGTACACACCTGAGAGAGAGACAAAGATGTATTAAAGGATCATGTCACTGAATTTGTTTTTACAGTACCAACACTAGGTTTGGAAAAGGTTTGATCCTCTGTGGAGGTTTGTGCAGCGACAGATGCAACGTGCAATAAAACCAAGATACAAACTTCTCAGAGACACATTTCAAACCTACAGGAAGTGAGTGTTTGATAATAAAAACATTTTCGGTGGCGTTCTCTTAAAGCTGATGATTGTCACCATAAATCCAGCAAACATACAGTAATATATGTTTATATATATTATTATATAGATAATGTACAACAGTTACACTGATAAGGAGAAAGTCCTCTTGGGACGTTTTCAAAATGAAACACTGACATGCTTGTTTCACTCTGAATAAACATAGCTGGTAGTGTGCCGTTTGAGGCTTTTCCCTCAAAGTCTTCTGGGTAAAGCTGCAAGTAGTCTGAAGTAATAGACATGGACAGCTCTCCTGGACACTCTCCCCTCTCTTTTGCCAACTGAGCCTCAGTGTACCTGACAGCTTCTTGATCCCGGTTCAGCCATTGAAAGGGAAAGAAAAAGAGCTTGGCTGGAAAACCGGTTTGGAGAAGCTGAGGGACGGGCGGGGAGAGGGCCAACTTGCCCGCAGTCAGTGCCCGGTAATTGGACAAGGTAAACACTGGCATGATGAGCCATCATCGAAGGAATGGGAGAGGAGGGAGAGGAAAAGGAGCAAATGAGGCCATGGGAGAAAATGAAAGAGACAGTTTAACGGCCCAGGTGTTTGGGCAATTCCCCCTTTCTTTGTTTTCTCTGCTTTCCAGAGAGGTGTCGGAGACTAAACGCAGAGTTTTGCTTTTGCTACCGTTTCACCTGTGCGTACCTGTGAAGTCATCTAAGCTGCGTAAAGGTGAGCCGCTTCCTTGGTGGAGATGCTGCCTCGCCAGACAATCGCTCAAAATGTCCGATTCCAGCATTGTGTGCACCTGAACCTGAAACAGACGTTCACGCAGATGATCAGTGGTAGAGGAAGTATTTAGATCCTTAACTTAATATTTAACACCACACAAGTCCTGCATTGCTACTTAAGTGTAGAAACATTATAGATTATATCATTAGGTGATTATTACTTGTGCATTCATTTAAAATCAGGATTTTATTGTTGTAGTTGGTTGAGGTCGAGCACATTTAGGACTTTAATCTTAAAATAGTGAGAAGATGCCGTCACGTGTCACCGTCACCATGTTTGTTTGTGCAACCAACAGTCCAAAATAAAGTTTAATAATTCAAAGTAAAAGCAGAAAATCTTCACATTTGTGAGACTGGAATGCTTAAAAAATAACAAACAATATTACTAAAAACTTATTTTAGTAATTGTCTGTCAACTGTTTAATCAGTTAATCGACTAGTTGTTTCAGCTGTATGTATGTATGTATATATATATATATATATATAGATAGAACGAAGATAGAGATGATAGAGATAGAGAGTAGTAGGGTAGAGAGAGAACGAAGAGATAGAGATAGAACGAAGAGATAGAGATAGAGAGAGAGAGAGAGAGAGGAGGGAGATAGAGAGGAGTGAGAGATCTATTAGATATTATATATCTATATATATAATATCTCTATATATCTATAATATTTATATCTATATATATCTACATAATATCATATAACTAATAATATAATATATATAGTTACTTACTATAATATCTTCTATCATCTCTCTCTATCCTATCTATCTTGTTTATATCTCTCTCTATAGATCTCTCTATCCATCTCTCTCTCTCATTGCTTGTATCTCTCTCTCTCTTCTCTATCTTCTCTATCTTCTCTCAAGATATATCTACGCCTCCTCCCTCCGCTCTCTCCTTACTCTCTCCCTACTATCTCTCTCTATATCTCTCTTGTTCTCTGGATCTATCGCTCTATCCTATATATCCTCTCGATATTCTATCCTCTAGTTCTCTCTCCTCCGATATATCCTGTCTATTGTTCGTTCTCTATCTCTATCTCGATCTCTCTTCGTTCATCTCTCCTCTCTCTTATTCTGGTTCTTCTCTCTCTAAATATATAATCTATTCTACTCTAATATATATATATATATATATGAGTGATATAGATATATATATATATATTAGTTATATATATATATATATATATTTATTAGTTATATATATATATATATATATATATATATATATATAACGTCACGTGTTCACGCTGGTGAGCATGTGCGGATGCCTGCCTGTATGTCGGGATGAGAGTAATTATGTTTAAGCTGCAGCTTAGTTTTTCTTCCAGTTGTGTTTTTGCTGTTGGGCAACACAGCTCCCATGGAGCTAAACATTGAACTGATTCATTTTGATTACATACAGTAGATAAATTGAAAACACAGTGCGATTTCCTCGGGCGGTTTTCTACTGTTCATTTTTCAAAGACATGATGCTTGAACCAGATGCCTGGTTCTCGTTTCGTCTCGCGATCCAGCTTCTCGAAATCTTGTGAGGCAATCTTATTCCAAGATGTTCTAACAAAGTTAAGACAAGACAATTTACTTTATTATCCCGCGTTAACAGAGGATCCCCAAGGACTTTCCAAAACAATTTATGGACAGCTCCGGGACTCTCCGAGAAGCTCGCGAAGGACACCCAGGAACCACAAAAGAAGAATGAATAATCTGCGAAAAATGTGCGCCCAAACCAGTGTTTATGAAGATACAAACTTCAATAGCTGTGACGCATCAGCTCGAGGAAGAGTATAACCGTGAGGAGTTTACGAAGTGCATGTTTAATATTTCAAAGTCCTCTTTAGCCCCACAGGGTTTACTGCAGCGGAGGGCGTGTTAGCCATGTCACAACTTACAAGCACACGTGTTTCTGTTTAAACCAAACAAGGCATGGGAATACACACAAAGCCCCAGTGTCACTCACGGTCCATAGAAAACAAACAAGGCCCAGATAACGCCGAACAATAGGCTCCCTATTCTGACTTCCAGGGAGTGTGTGTAATACTTTGTTTTGTTGTATTTCATCCTACTGAATCATAAACATGCTTACTCTCTCCTCATGTAGCTCCACAACACGAGCTTTCTTCATGTAGAGACAGAGCGCTACGCTGACCTCTGATGAACCTAAAGGATCTCTTTATGGGTAAACTTCAATCTAAAAAGGTGGAACAAACTTCCACAGCGTCCTAATATGTATATAATGTCGTCGCTGCGATGCATCGCAATACAACAAATGCAATTCACAATTATCCCGATAATGGAAATTCCCCACGATCAACTTATTGGTTTATCGTTATAAAATCCTTTATCATCCCGTCCCCAACTATACGACTAAATTAAGAAGCAATACAAAAGTAAATCCTGTTAATAAACACTTTTCCTCCGCTCCTTCACTTCCTTTGCACACAGTGTTCAGCACGTCACTCAGAAATGCTGCTGCTGCACTTTTAATATCAGTTTGTGAAATTGAGACCGAAGGTTTCTGTGGTTTTTATGTTGAATGTTATTCCTATCATGGCAGAAAAGCTTCTGAAGCAGTATTTACATCCTCCTAAAACTCAACATCAGTAAAGATTAGGGTTAACCACTGGATGCAAATGGATCTTACGTTCGTAGAAAATCTAATTTTAAAGAAACTTTACTGTATTTTTGAGCATCGGAGGTCGAGGAGCAGGATAAAAATGACCGTCAAGTAATAAATGAATACTTTATGGAGGTTTTGCGGTGCCCTAGCGGTTTAAGATATTTAACATGTAACCGCAATGCCACTAAAAGTAATAATTACTACTTTAAAACATATATATAGCCTTGCTTTTCCACTAAATCTAATGTAATATAATCTAATACATCGTGAGAAACACAGGAAGGCTTTATTATACATGCTGGTGATCAGAGAAGTAGTCAGTATTCTGCTAAACGTGCAACATGTAAGAACATAACTGCTGCCGTTACCTTGACCTCCCTCTCCTGGAGGCCTTTGGCTGAATGAGCCTTGACGTGCTTTCGTAAGGAGCTGGGGTCGGTGTAGCGTTTGGTGCATCCTGGAATCTGACAGGCGTACGGCTTCTGTGAACGAACCACGACAAGGAGAGAGAAACAAGTGATGTGATGATCCAAACACATACTCTGACAGATAACATGACACTTTCTGTGGCCACCAAACAAAGAGATAGATCCTGAAGCACACAGCACATCCATAATGTTTATTACATTTAAATGAGTGTTTTTAGTATTTTAGGTTCATAGTTGACTAAATCAGTTGTGGTAGAAGTACTCCGATCTTCTACTTAAGTCAAAGTACCAATAACAAGATGTGTAAGTACTCCATTACAAGTACAAGTTATTATATATAATATAATATATACATGATGATACGTGCACAAATAAAATATGAAGTATTCTTCCAAAGGGTCACAAAAGAGATTCATTATACAAAGTTGTAGTACAAAGTACCACCCCTGGACAAAATGGTACAGTCTGAACCCGCTGTACTGTAGAGGGTTCAGACTGTACCATTACTACTGTATTGTAGGGTCCACGGTATTATATACTTACACTTTCTAACAGACTCACACACATTCAGGGATTTGTAAATCAGGTCACAACATTCACCACATGATCTGGTTTATGAATATGACGTCAAAAACTAAATATATTTGTGTTTACAACAAGTACAAGTGTAGTTGAGTCACAGTGCAGATTGTTTACAGGTGTGTACAGTAGTCCTGTGTATCACACACACACACACACACACACACACACACACACACGTGCAGTATAAATATGGTTACTCTGCGTGATGTCTGTACTAACAGAGGAAGGAAGAAAGTGAAGATTATGTCAACATTTTACACAACACACTCCTCAACTGAGAATATTTACCTTTCGTCTGCAGGCTTCAGGAGGAGAAGAGAGAGAAGAGTTAAGAGCGGATATATAACTTATCCTGCTCAGCTATAAATCAACTCACTCATGAGGTAAACTTTAGATTATCATCCTGCAATCAGTAAGTGAACGCCACTTATTTCAGCAGGTGGTTTCTAAATGGACTAAACCTTTCAAAGTAAAGGTTCAAAAGTAATTTCAAAATAAAAGACTTCAAGGAACATGGGCTTGTTTGTGAACAATGAGGGATCGTACAGCTTTTTAAGAGGAACATTCAAGCACTTTCAAGGTACCTAAACCAACAATTTACAGACTCTTGAAGCCTTTATCATCACATCTAACATGTTACTATAAATGCAAGTATTTGTAGAATTATTTTATACCCACAGATGTATATCGACACTGTTTATTTTACCAGCTGTTCATCTTTGATTGTATGTTTTGATTATAATTGTTTAATGCCTAGCTAGTCTTTAATGCCAAGATTTAACGTCTAGTGTGAGACGAATATGTTAATTTAAAATAGTAAAATATTTTTGGTTTACATGAACGATTGTGTAGATGAAACACCAGATTATGTTGGAAATCAAGCAATTTTCAGGAGGTTTTTTGAATTCAAGAATATTTCTAACCTTGAAAACTCAACGGTTAAAATGAAGTATTTTACAAACGTTCAAGACTTGATATGAACCGTGTATAATGTTGGGAAGTTCTTACATATCAGATGTTTTTACAGCACTTGAAACTGTTTCTGCTCTTGTAATGCGTCGTCTGTCTTTCACAATCCAACCAAAGTTGTACGTTTGGATGAGTAAATGAGCTCATTTCCATGAATCTAATTCCTTACAGGTTTCTTTCCCTCTTTGTCATCACAGAGTGTTTCACCAGGTGGAGTGAATTACATTTTTTTATGAAAACGTATTATAGTTGAATCTTGTTGTTTTATGAACCAGAATCTGAACATAACAAGTAAAAAATAATGACCTACATAGTGGTACCAAGTAGAACAAACTAACCCTCTGTTTATTACATTCAGGGCTTTAAAATTCAGAAGCTTTGAAGGTTTTTAAAAATGCACAAATCGTTAAAAAACTACCGAAGTCGGTGAGTGTCATTTGTGAAGAATATGCATGTTAGAAAAACAAAGGACTAATGTAAAAAAAAAATATATATATATATATTTTTTTTGTTAAAGGGTTGAATTGTTGATGTTAGGAGCTATAATTGTTTAGCGTTTCTTAAAGGTTTTAAAAAACATTTAAAGATCATGTACACATGTATCATTTAAGTTTGTTTGCCTTTTGTTGTCGTTTGTTTTTTTTAAATCCTAAAATGTTTGTTTGTAAGTATCTAAAAATAAAGGCATAAATAAATATATTTCAGTTGTGCAATTACTCTGACGTTGATCTGACATCAGAGTAGCACAGAGTAGTACAGAGTAGCACAGAGTAGTACAGAGTAGTACAGAGTAGTACAGTAGTACAGAGTAGCACAGAGTAGTACATAGTAGTATAGAGTAGCACAGAGTAGTACAGAGTAGTATAGAGTAGCACAGAGTAGTACAGAGTAGTATAGAGTAGCACAGAGTAGCACAGAGTAGTACAGAGTAGCACAGAGTAGTACAGTAGCACAGAGTAGTACAGAGTAGTACATAGTACAGAGTAGTATAGAGTAGCACAGAGTAGCACATAGTAGTACAGAGTAGTATAGAGTAGTACAGAGTAGTACAGAGTAGTACAGAGTAGTATAGAGTAGTACAGAGTAGTATAGAGTAGCACAGAGTAGTATATAGTACAGAGTAGTACAGAGTAGTATAGAGTAGTACAGAGTAGTATAGAGTAGTACAGAGTAGTACAGAGTAGTATATAGTACAGAGTAGTACAGAGTAGTACAGAGTAGTATAGAGTAGCACAGAGTAGCACAGAGTAGTACAGAGTAGTATATAGTACAGAGTAGTACAGAGTAGTATAGAGTAGTACAGAGTAGTACAGAGTAGTATATAGTACAGAGTAGTACAGAGTAGTACAGAGTAGTACTACTTAATAGTGCCTGATGTTACATGAGGGAATAAATTAGGCAATATTTGTGTTTCTGAACAATATTCCCCGGGAGGCGAAAAGAAGAAGTGTTAAACTCTACTGTGTATGCTTAGTGATTGCATGCATAGTGGTTATGTCAGCTGCTAAACATTTGGGCATAAATTGATGAATATACATGTCAGAGTTCAATTACGCATCAAAATCATACAAATATTGAAATACATAAATCGACAGGAAAGTTTAAACAAAGCTTTTCTGTGTAATGTAGAAATTCAAGATGTTATGACTGAAATGCTTTAACTAAGCAAAGTGAACAGAAAACAACAAAATGCAGAGTTTCATGTGCGGTTTTGATCGGTCCTGTTGCTCTCAACATTTGCTGATTTATCTTTATCTAGAAAATAGATCCAGTTTTAAAGGTAACAAATCATGCAGGAACTATATGTGGACGTTTATTCCCATTTAAAAAATACAAAAACGAGCTGCAAATTTTGAGACTGACCTCATTTTTGACCAAATCTTTCATAACACAGACACACACACACTTATTTCTAACATTAGTAACACAATACAAGATATTAATTCAAACTTCAATTACTTGTATTGACACCAGTCTTTTCTTGGCCGGTTGTTAGATTATATTCAGCAATTATTTACATTCAGACAGTTCTGGGACACATCTGGAGATCTGAGATGGCGCCAGATGTGTCTGATCCTTGATTTGTGACGCAACTGCGTAGCCGCTATTAGCCAGCGTGAAACCACAAAAAGGAGAAAATAACTTTCTCTTCTTGTTGTAATAACACTGGAGTGCAACGTACGGCTCCATCCCACCCGTGTAATAAGAGATCTGATTTGCTGGATTACTGTTAAGTCCTCATCGCTTGTCAGCAGGAGTAAAAATAACTGTGGTTAGTAGAATAAATCCACAGCAGGTATGTAGTTTCACGATCCGAAAGAATGTTCTGTACTGTTTGCAGAAAGAGGAGGAAAGAGGGGAGCAGTGGCACTTTAAGTTAACGTGAACCCTGTATTATCAACAAATATTGTATCATAAAGAAGTCTGTGTGTATAAAGCCGAACAAGTGACAGCTTTTTGCCATTCAGACTTTTACGTAGATTTTCCTAATACACGAAAGGTGTTGGAAGACCCTTCACTTGAAAGAGTACTCCACTGCTAAGTATCTAAATTGAAGCAACAGAACCAGAGATAATGTCTTTTTTATTCCACACATTCCTCGTCAAAACCTGGCTCCCACATTACTCACAATGCAACTCGACCACCGACAGTAAATCTTCAAAATGGCTCATTTACTTCGGCTGTCAGATAAATGCGGTGGAGAAAAATGTTCTAAATTTGCGTCGGAAAGTAGAAGAGAAGTACAGAGCAGAATGTAAAATACAAGTGCCTACAAATTGTACTTGAATAAATGTACTCGGTTACACGGAAAGAGCCACAATACTGGCACGATATTTGGCACCCGGTGCGTGAAAGGGAGCATTGGCGAGTTTAAAAGTTTGGATTTCGAGGAAGAAGAGTGTTCTCTGTTTTCTGTGAAGTTGCAACAGTGGTGGATTTCATAACTTCTTTTGCCGCAGAAGCTTTAATTTATGATCGTCGCCCCCGCTTCTCCTGTTCCCCTGATAAATGCCCCCGTCAGTTTCATCATCTACGGTTATTAGATGGTGAGTTCTGCTGCCTGTTGCGACAGTGCAAAGCTGAGACGCTCAATTTAATGGCTTAAAATGTTTACGTGCTGCATGTAAAGCGCTTTGATTTTGATCTTCGCTGAATTGTGCAGTCGGCATGAATCACAGCTGCAGTCGTCACTGAAAGCGATGGTTCTGAATGAAAAGAGAGTCGTGTGAGTTGTGTACAGATCCCAAGATGTTATTTCCCTTTTTAATCCCACCCTGTTTAACCTCATGTTTGTAATGAAACAGTTTTCGGCTGTTTGATGTTTCTGTTTAAACTCTTTTCCAAAATATGCAAAGAGAAATGACTTGAAATTGGCTCATTTGCGGTATTTCATGGTTTATTGAGTTTCTTTTCATTTCTTTGTGCATTAAAAGATGCCAATTAAGTGATACATTTATTACAGCGGTCTTAACCATTTAATCTCTCTCTCTCTGCACGTTTCAATTTCACTAAGCATGTTGTGTGCCGTTTGAGGAAATCTGGAAACCTTTTATTACAGTCCTTAGAAATGCAAGGATCAGAGATACCCTCAGGCAACAATCTCATTGTTTTCCTAAAAAATTATGTACATTAGTATCACCTCTGAGGCAGGTAGATAGGTACAGGTAAAGAGCGTTTGGTGCATCTGGAGTTGATTCTCTTATTTGTTTTCTAAACAGAAAATTAAGAGAACATTTAAGAAACCTTTAAGAGAAGGTTGCTGCATGAGACCGGTTGTTTGTCCTTGTCATTTATAAAGGAAAACTAATAAACATTGCAACACTATGATACTGATCGAACACACTGTCCACCGGTTTCATATCATCCATACACTTGCGTGTGAGAATAAGGTTATTTTTAAACGTTAAGTGTAATCGTGTGTGGGTGGCTGTGTATTACTGACCGTGTCCAGATGTGTGCGCTGGTGTTTGGCCCGGTCGCTGGAGTTGCTGAAGGCCTTGAGGCAGCCGGGGTGCTGGCAGATGTACGGCTTCTCTCCTGTGTGGCTCCTCAGGTGGATCTTCAGGTTCTCCAGACGTGAGAACGCCTTCGAGCAGCCTTCAAACTGACGAGGAAAACATAAACGAACAGTCTTACTGCAGCCTGGAACAGCCAACGTTTAAAGAGAGTGACATTTACTATTATTTATGAGGTTTTCTCGGGTGAGAGTAGGAGTTAAGCAGCTTAAAGGTAAGTCAGGTCAGGACGTGGGGTCTCATGTAGATTTATGGCCCCACTGCAGAGGTCAAAACATCATCTAATATGAATACTGGGCTTCACCCAACTTTTAGCACATTTTTACTTTATATTGATATAAAATAACAATACAAAATGCAAGACAGTTTGACTGTTTCAATGGACCTTTGAGTATTTTATATTCATATATACATCCTAGTTTCACATTGCTTCTGGTAACCAAAAGGAATTAAAACATCAGCACTTTCTATCTACTTATACAAATTCCTTCTGCACCTTTTAAAAAGTATGTTGGCCTGTAACTAACACATAATAAAAATCATATTTTCATATTACAGATGAGTGATGTTGAAGTCTGTTCCAACAGAAATAACAAGTAAAGAGGCAATAACTCCGTTTCAATTCATACATTTCAGGTTATTGAATCATAAACTTCAGGTAATGGCCTTTCCCCAACACACACACACACACACGCACACAAAGACAGACACACACACACACACACACACACACACACACACACACACACACACACACACACACACAGACTTACAAGGACAGAGACACAGAGACACACACACACACAGACTTACAAGGACAGAGACACAGAGACACACACACACACACAGACTTACAAGGACAGAGACACAAACAGACAGACAGACACACACACACACACACACACACACAGACTTACAAGGACAGAGACACAGACACACACACACACAGGCTTACAAGGACAGAGACACAGACAGACAGACAGACAGACACACACACACACACACAGACTTACAAGGACAGAGACACAGACAGACAGACACAGACACACACACACACAGGCTTACAAGGACAGAGACACAGACAGACAGACAGACAGACACACACACACACACAGACTTACAAGGACAGAGACACACACACACAGACTTACAAGGACAGAGACAGACAGACACACACACACACAGACTTACAAGGACAGAGACACAGACACACACACACACACACACACAGACTTACAAGGACAGAAACACAGACACACACACACACACACACAGACTTACAAGGACAGAAACACAGACACACACACACACACAGACAGACAGACAGACAGACACACGAGGACAGACAGACAGACACACACACACATATCAGAGTCTGCAGGCTACACACTGCAGGCCGTAAACTAAAGCTTTATAACTTTAAAGAAACTGTATCACATTCAATCTCAAATCTCAGACTGAAAATGTTTTCATTTCTGGCGTGTAAGTCAAAGTTTAAATGGAAATACTTCTCAAGGTTTGATTTAAACCTCCTGGAGCTCTAACGGAGAGTGGGAAAACATTTAGACGATCACAGGAGAGAATTTTTAACATTTTTCCACGATTCAAAACTTTCTGAACTTACCTTATGTGGTAACTGCAACACATTCTGAATGTTACGGCTGCGTGTTCAACGCTTTTATGTGTCATTTAGATGAACACAAGTATCATCTACTAACAAACATAATGATAAAGACACAAAATGAATGCAAATCATTGTGTGTGTTACATTAAATAACTTCCATGCCGCAGCTTTTGTTCCTGAAAAAGATTAATAGCGTTTTGCGGAAGTGTCTTCGACGGAGATCCGGGTCTGGTTCTTAAAGTACAAGAATAAAGCTTTTCATCCTTTGTACACTAATCCACTGGAAAATATGGAAACAGTTTTTCTTCCCATTATTCATTCCAGGGGTTTTATTAGGTCTCGCTAATGAGTCAGTAAATGTCAGTCACCTCGTTTAGTTTAATAAGTGTGTGCATAAAAAAACACTACATCATGGGGATTAATTAATCCAAGACTTGAACTCGCCTTGACAAACAACAACATAACAAAAACAGAAATTAAAAGCAACCTATAAAACAAAACCAGACCAGTGACTGAAATATTTTAATGCTCAAATGCACAATAGTACTTATCTAGATGTTTATTAGCACACATAGGATTATAGATTATGACTCTCCATGTGAGAGACCCTGAGGACAGAACATGGTGAACATGTTGCTGCTTAATGTGTAATGTGAGCGGACAAACTTAAAACAAACAAACAAATAAAAGTCGTTTGAAAGGAGGAAAAACGTTGCATTATTTGAAAAAGAATCAAAGTAATGTGAATCAAACCTAAAGAATGTATATGGCTACTGAAGAGAAACAATACTCAATACTTTCTGACTTCCTGTCCGTGGCTCTGAGCTCAAAGCCGATTGGTTTCAGTTGAAGACGTACATCTTTAAATATGGGTGACAAATATGTAGTTTCCTTTTTTGAAAGAAAGTTCAGTAATATCCTAAAACAGCTGGGCATTGTAGTTTTTACCAAACGCTACTCAAACACGGGTAAATAGTGCATTTGTTGGGGACTATTTTCAGCTGCGGATTAATACACATTTGGTGCTTTAGTGAGCGCCACAAACAGCAGTCTCTACTGTTCAAGGCCAGCATCTTGTTGACCCATCGAACCACACCGACCTTCTTCCTCGACGGACTTTGTCGCTCTTTAACAACGTCACCTGACTTCCTTCTTTGCGCCCATACTACTATGGCTGCTGGAGGGCATAAACATATGTCGTTATGGGGTCTGGGACTGATGCAGTCATTCTTCTTGGGAGGACAGTCTTGGCGATGTATGTGTGACTGACTCATAACAAACTACAGTGCCCATGTTCATTGTAATAAAAGGAAACATGTCACCTAGTGCGCCGCTGTGCCTCGCTGATGTGTTTGCCATGGTATTGTTTCGACAACACTGGCTTCTATGGCACAGAGTAATAAGATATATTATCAGGTTTGGCTACACTTTTGTTTTTGGTCTTTTCATGGAAGTTGTTGACCGAATGGAAGACATAAAATATCACCAGACTTATCCTCTAAATGCATCTACACATGATTGTTAATTCAGCACCTTCTGTTATGACGGATGACTCCACCACGGAGGATTTAAAAACGCTTTAGGAGCTTGTGTTTACAGCCTGAGTAGCACCTGTCTGATCTGAGACTTGACATAACGAGCCGGCAAATGAGGCTGAATTCATTAACACACACACTGACTACATTCATGTGAGAGTCCTTTTTCCATTACTGCACCAGGAATGACTTAATTTACATGTTTTGGCCTGAGCGCTTTATGAAAAATATAATTACGTTATTCACATAGTTCAAGTGTGACTGACTTTTTTTGTGAGGGTTAATGTTGATTTAATTTTATTAATCCGTTTGCAGGCGACTCGCCACAGTAATATATTTACAAGCTGGCAGCAGGTTAGGTCAGCTTAATGAATTTATTCACTTAAGTAGGAAGCGTGTCCCCGAATGAAGATTTCTGAATGAATTATTAATCGGAGACTAAGGTTGACGACAGTGAAGGAGTCGCTGGGGAAGAACTGAGAGAGTTACTGACTCTCAGAGACGAGGAGCCAAACTGAAGGTCATCATGAAACAAATGTGTTCAAGCAGCAAAAGTTGTGTTTCAGAAGATGACCGATGACAGACTTGATGCCCATGAGTCTCCGTCTCTCCTCGTGGTCTGATTTTCTCTTTATCTTAAACAAGCGTCTTGAATGTGATGTATGTCTTTTGTCGTATTTTTGGCATTTTAAGGTTTACAGTCCATCATCCTTATAAACAGCCTGCACGTTTTACGAGACACAAGAAAAGGCAGGAAATGGTCAGAGAGTTTTCTCTGTGGGAACATACAGTTGCTCTGACCTTTTGACACGCAGCCAATGAGATAACAGCTGTATGTGACGTAGCCAGAAGAAGCACAGGCAAGCAAGGGAGGTAACATAGAAAGAAAACAACTTGCCGCCTTCACCGCATGGCTCCGTAAAATACATTTGTGGAATTTAATTAGCATGTGAAAAAGCTGGAACTAGAGAATATTTGTCATTTTTTGCTTGAAAACTTAATGAAACATCGAAAGGTGAATGTCAAGTATCAAAATGGATCAGGTCAATCAACTTCTTTATTAATCGGATCTACATTAAATCAGATTGTGATGGAAAACAACTATTATTGACTGACATCTTGACAGTGCGAGTTTGTTTTGCTGCGCTGTAGACCGAAACACCAGAAGCTCTTCCGTTATATTTCTGACAAAGTAGCTGCTCAACAAGTGTTTGGTGCCCCCGGGAATTCTGGGACTTGTAGTGATTAACCTCACTTGCGGTAACCACAGGTTAAAACCACACCAACCGGGACAGAAGGATTAAAACTTTGTGTGCAGGTTTCAAAAGACGAGGAACTTCAAACGGCAGGAAAGAGTTTTCCCTGTTGGAACATAGTTTCCCATCAGTTTATTACATCACTACTTAACAACTATAAATTAATTGCATTTGTCAGGATAACCACAGGGCAATCAGCAGGTTGTTGGATGCTCAGAGCTACAGACGCACCCTCTATTCATTCAACACTGCATGTTTCGTCCTCTGGCATGCATGAGTAAAGGAAACCTGCCGTGGGGAGAGGAAACTGTTGGATCATCTTTCTGTCTAACAGACTGGTGATCAACGGCTGCACAGTGAAGTCGAGACGTACTGTAAGCAGGTTAATGCCTTTCAATCCCACTTAAACCTCTAAAAGGCCAATTTGAACGCTACATAAAGTTGGACAGGATGAGGTTTGCTTTGACTGACTGAAAATGGTGGGTTGCAGAGGTTGGCAGTTTTATTACATTGCTCTTCAGCACCTTTAGTGGTCAGGTGTGTACGGCTGAGCCCTGGGAGGACAGCTGTATTCCTCCTTATCACTTCCCATTCATTACTCCGGGAGTGGACATTATTTAGCTCTTCAAGCCTCAGCCCACACACCCAACAAATACCTTTAAACTATCTTAACTCTCTCACTGATCCTCTGTCTGTAACATCTGTTTATTTGGTCTGCCTTGATTTATGTTCATTTATATTCTCTCTCTGATCCTATTACAATTTTTTTAACCTGTTTTCTGAGGTATTGCTACTGCAAAACTACTGCAAGTATATTGCACACATAACACAGCATTTATAGCATAAGCTGGTTTGCAGTTCCCTTCCCTAAATGGGATAAATGAACAAGTTGTGTTTTTCTTCTCTGGTTCGGTAGTAATCAAAAATCCGTTTCATGTGATCCATCAGTCATAAGAAAACCTACTCACCATGCATTTATTGGGTTTTTCTCCAGAGTGGACCCTCATGTGGATGAGCAGCTTGTAGCGAGCGTTGAAGGGTTTGTGGCGTCGAACGCAGCTGGCCCAGAAACAGGAAAACTCTTCCCCTTTGCGCTGGTCGATGTGCACCTTCTCGATGTGCCTCACCAGCTCCTCCTGGCTGCTGTAAGTGGCACTGCAGTCGATCCAGTGACACAGCTGGTCCTGTTGGTCCACTGTGGGGTCCTGGCCTATGGCTCCGTTAAGCCTCTGGAAATGAAGCGGGGTGCTGTCCTGACCTCGGAGGGGCTGGCTCACATGGAACAGCTCCCCCTGCTGGTTGTTGATTTGAAACGCTTCCCTCTTACATGGCGAGAAATCATCTGACGGTTCTTGTTTTATTGGGTGATACTCTTCTTGTATCTTTTGTTGTAGGTGAGGAGTCTTGTTACCACCAGGTGCATCAGAAAGAGGTAAGGAAGAGGGGAAAAATAAAGATGAGGAGGAGGAGGAAGAGGAAAGAGAGGAGGGTGGAGAGCCAAAAGGAGGAGATGTGGCACAGCTGGTGAGCATATATGATAAAGGGAGGGAGGGCTGGGGGTAACAACTGAACCTCTGGGTGTTGTTTTTAGGATCGGTGTGCCCTGTGGTGGCAAAGTCCTCCATTGTCTTTTCTATGTGGGATCCAGCTGTCTTACAGCTGAGCAGGGAGGTGAGGTCCCGGCCCAGCGAGGACAGGGACAGGGAAGTCCTTGGGAGACAGCACACGCCCAGACCACCTGAATGTATCGAGGACTGACAGAAGCCACCAGTAGACAGTGGCGCCTGAAGGTCCTCGGCATCCTCAAACACACTTCCAAAACCAGGAAGAGTCAGCTGGACATCTGGAGGCCCGAGGTCAGGGGGCCACATCCTGGCCCCCCGCTCGCTGACTTCCACCAAGAGATCCTTTAAGTAAAATCACTGCTGCTGATTCTGCTGGAGCAACTTTAGGAACCCATTGGAGGTAAAACCATCTACAGCATCTTTCAGTTCTCAAATGTAATCAAATTAGGGTCATTTTCTAGTGCTGGCATCTTCTCATCTAAAACCCAGCATGTGTAATCTTCTGTCATTTGTTCCAAACTGCTGCATGGTCAGTCATCTCTTGTGCTGCACTGCGGGAGACAGAAACCAAACCCAGATGAGTCATCTTAAAAAAAGACAAACAATACAAAAACAAAACACTCTCAGAAACGTATCACTTAGCAGCTTTGAGAACCAGCTTAATGCTTATTTTAGGGGGTTAAAATATAGACAATTACTTAAATGAAACCATGCGAGAAAACATATGAAGTTATACGATAGCATAACATGTTTTGTATGTAAAATATATTTAACTACCCTACAGTATATAAAATACTTCAATCAGCTCCACCTTCACCAACAGTACAAATATTAAATAGACATGAGTAATATAATACAATAATACGATAGTAAAACACTCTTTTCTTTTCCTGATAACACTTACACACGTGTACCTAAGTAATATTTTCAACGCAGGACTTTTAATGGAGTGTTTTCACAGTGTGGTGCTACTTTAACTTCTAGATACTTCTTCTAGTCCTGCCTCTGTAGCCACAAAAGATGTTATACAACCTTTCTTCACACATCCATTTATACTTCGCCACACCTGTTTGATGTGTAAAATTCCCCTTTAAGTAAAGTACTCGAGTAAATGTACATTACACATTCCTCCACTGTGATCTCAGCTAAACTCACTCAGGAGTTTGTGATGTTGCTGGACTTGCCACGCCATTTGAAGGCTTGAAACATAAAACCCAAAATGTGTCACACTCTGAAAGTTATTCCCTCGTTTTCCAGCCGCCGGCAACTCTGCCTTCAATCACTTACAACAAATGGACCAAGGTGACTGGCAGAGAAGGTCCCAGATGAAGTAAAACCAAAACAAACAGCGTGCCCGCCCGACCTTGTCAGCAGGCTTCAATCAAACAGCTCTGAGTGCGTCGCTGCAGCGAGTCAGTGTATATTTGGTTTCCTTTGAGCTGCTGTAACAGTCGGGGCTGATTCATTACTGCAGGCATTAAGGCCACCCTCGCAGCAAACAGCCAGTCGTTGTGTGGCAGCCGGTGGCCTGGAACCTGGTCCAGATGCTTTTAACAGAGGACGAGGTAATGGACCACATCTCAAGTCCTGCAGGACCGGGAGGCTGGAAAATAGTGGGTCAAATAGAAGTCCCCCCCCCACCCTTGTCACATATACAGGAGCTCTACTGTGCAACAGTCCTTGAGTGTTTATTAGAAAAGACTTCATTTCCGCTGTTTACCGCCATCTGCCAGATATTGATGATCTACTTCACAACAGGATCCCCGCCACATGTAATTAGTCATCGGAAAGATTCAATAGGACGGTTATTTTACGAGCCCACAGCTAAGATGATGAGTAAGTTCACTTCTGTAGTTATATTAGCCGACGAAGGAGTCACTAAGTGTAGGTTCATGCCCATAGTTTCCTGGTATAGTCTGGTTTATAGTTTTACGATTCTTCCCGTAAATAGCCGGGGTTCCCCCCCCCCCCCCCCACCAGAGTCATGTAGCAGAGCAGTCATGGGAACTGTGGTTGGATCTTAATTAGAGAGGTTGCGATGTGTCAACAAGTTGAACTGGATTAATGATCCTTGTGTAGCAGAAGTGGTTCGGTATGTTTGAAACATCATAATTGCCACCTCGTACCTGCTGGCTTTGAGAGTCAAAACCAATGTTAAGAGTTTTGAGGGCAAACTCTGGGATTTCAGCTGTAAACAAAACAACAATACATCTGATAAATAATCGTATCAATAGTCTTTATGGTGGAGTGGATGTTTACACGAGTTCTGGTTTGAAATCCAGCAGCAAATATAGCAAAAAAGGGGGATTTTATTTTAGCAGTGTCTGTTCTCAAACCACTTTGGTGCTAATCCAGAAAGAAGAGTCAGACAGTAAAACTAAGAAAAGTGTCCCACAAAGCCTCAACTGAGCCAGCAAACTTTATAAAATAGCAGGCTCATCTCATGTGGTGTCTTTTAAAGACTCACTTGCTGAGGTTAGCTAAACACAGCTGTGGCATTTCAGGACGAGCAAATGTGTACTTGTCTCAACAATAAGCACTTTGCTTGTTGAATTACAAACCTTTTTTGTGCTTTTCGGTTCAAGTGAAACATGGGAAAAAAGATCCTTATTGAAGTGAGAGATGTGAACACACAGAGTGAACACAATCCAGTCTCCTACTGCTCTCCTTCCTAAATAATGCTCCTCGCATCAATACAGGCAGAAACGTCACTAATATGTATTTACATCAACTTATTCTGACGCTTGTTTTAAGCAGAATCTCATTGTTTGAGCAAAACAGAGAATTATCAGTTCATCACTTATCTGGGAAAATCTGAATTTTCTATTGATTTAATTAGTTTCCCTTCTTATAACTAAAAGTCTGAAACCTTTTTATGGTCAGTCTGACCACAGAACGTCACCTCTGCTACGCCGTGCTTTTTAAACAGCGCTAATCACATGTTGATATAAACAATGGATCAAAATGACTATGTGTAATGTGCAAGGTGTTGCTCGTAGTTGTGTTTAGAGCCTGGTCCACTGCAAAACAACAACAATAATGCAGCTTTACAGTAACGCCACAAAATGTTATAATTAAGAAATGTTCAGGAACATTTAGCAAAATAGTAGATTTGTGTATTTTGTTTTGAGTGAGTAAGATGCATGTAGGAGTGCATGTCCATGTTGTTTGGTCATTTCTTTTGAGCAGGGACTTACTATCATATATCACGACCAATAAACGGATCACTGAGACATACGGAATTAACATCATGTGTTTCCAGGTACTGATTTGTAATCCTGTCGCTGCTCTTTTATTATTTTCTATATAAATCATATGATATTTTATGCGTTTCAGAGGGTTGTAAATCATTAGTTCTTGGATTAAAACAAATACATAGGGACAACTTTTGTGGGTAGAAATACCCACAGGTGTAGTATATTTCTGGTTAGGACAATATGTTTGCAAGAGAACACACTCTCATAAATGTGGCTGGCTGACCATTAAAGAAAACATGTGAATTACGTAACTAGTTTCACAACTGTCTCTCTTGTTTTTATAAACGACATGGTGTCCCAGTAACAGAGAAAGTTGGCTGGGGGGTGAGAGTTTACACTTCTCTAAATAAATTGTGCCTTAGGGCCTCCCTTTTCAAAAATAGGTTAATCCTGTGAAACCAATTTTGTGGCCTATGAATCTGGTAATAAATTGTAATTTGCTTTCGAGTCATTAACCTTTATTGATTCCAGGGAAATTCAGTGAGCGCAGTCCGTCTACGGAACCAGAATGTTTTTTTCTGGCCAATTTCTGTTTATTACAGATATGTTAGTATTGGCAAACATTTTGCCTTTAAGTAACAAGAAATGCCAAATATTAAAAAAAAAAAACAGTGTTATTCTAACATACTTTGTACGCCTGAAGGACACTCACAAGTTTATTTGTTCCCAATTGTTAAATGTCCCCTTTGTTAGATAATCTTGGTCACCATTTTAAATAACCCGATTTAAGAGGTCCCTATCAGCATGTATATATATGTACTGGCCCTAAAGTCCATTGGGATGTTTTCCAGAGGCTCAAGCTTTTCTCCATCTCCTCATAAGACAGAAACTCACATCCGATGGCTCTAATAGTTCTGCTGATGTTCTCACTCACGACAGGAACAGCTTTTTTTTTATAGCAACTGGTAGGAAACCACTGCACATATTGATCACTATGCGGTTTAGTTCACCCGGAAGACACAGCGCAAATACATACATCGTACTAATATTACACCACTTGAAAGGAACGTTTTCATAATTAAAAATAAATAGTCTCTTCGGATCAAACACATTGCTGAGTTGGGAGCACAATCCTGCCCGCTGTGGGACGAACAGCTGGACTTTCTGTTTGAACTAGGGGGGTCAATTTAGGTCTGACTATTATAGGATATGCAGAGGAGTTCGTTCTTTCAAAAACATGCCGACTTTGTATTTAATATGCATAACAGCTGAGCAAATGTTCTGTTTTTGTTGTGTCTTCTTTGAGCATTAGAAAACCTTCACAGCAACACGAGCTGTCAAACAGCTTCGGCTGAGAAACTTAAACAAGAGGCTCATGAGGTGGAGCCTCCTGAAACATTTGTTTATACTGAGGGAAGAGGCCCAACCTGGAGCTGCTGACCTGACACGGAAAGCTGCAGAGCTGCACAAAGACTGTTGATTAGAGGTGAACGATACCTTTCAAAGTAATTTGTGTGAATTATGATGAGAACTGACTCAAAGATTACACATTAATATGACGCATGTATCAATCGAACTCCTGTCTGTAATAACAAAACTCACAGGCGAATTCATAGCATTGCAATGCCTCATGTGATCTTTGGGCCAAGAACACAGGAGGCATAACAATGGCAGAGAGAAAAAGAAAAATTAAATGCATGTCCGACTGACGAGGAGCAGAGGCATTACTCAAAACTTCAGTCAAAGGAACGTGACAAAGAGAAACCGTATTTAGGATTTAATATCTCAGTCTGTCAGTATAAATGTGCTTCAAATACCACCAACTCTCTGAAGATGCTAATATTTTCACTGTAACTGTTTGTGGCTCTTAGTGCTGATCTTTATGAAATGAACTGTTTGTGCAATGAGGCTCATTTGGCACAGAAAGGGGCCAATTCTGCGCTAAATATATGCGCTTACCTAACTTAAAGAAGTGCAAATAGCACAGGAACACCAAGATGCTATTTGCTTGACAGCGCACTTCAGCGTGCATTTCACCCTTACGGATGCTCTGAGAGATTACAAGGTTTCTTTATGTCTTCTTTGAGCAGGTTTAGCAGCGGCAAAGCCCTCGCAATCTTTAAGTGAATTCTCCCCTCAGTGCCTAAGGTGCACAAGTGGCTATACGTCACACATTCTACATTAAGTTATTTTAAATTAATTAAATTGCCAAGAACAACATTTGTTTAGGCTCAAAGGGACACAGGCCCTCTAGCAGCCAAATAATTAATACTCTATGCTATCGGGAGCAAAGGAGGAAAAAAGTGTGACGTTGTTACAGAATGACAAAGTCCACAGGGAGGAGGTCGGGGGGGGTTAACGTCAGACTTTGACATGGGAGTCAACTGTTCACTTCCCGTCAGTGTTGGTTTCTTTTAACCATGACCACAATCATTCCCAAACCTCAACCAAGTTTTTTTGTGCCTAAAGCTAACCAAAATGTTTTATTTCACATTATGACCCTTTGCCCCTCTTCCCGCCCTTTCATATCTCATGCTACACTATCAATAAAGGCACCAAAACCCCCAAAAATAATCAGCGTCAGATCAAAAAACGCCTCTTAGTGTCTGCTCACCAGAATGCATCATATGTTTCAGCATGAAGACCGAAAGACCTTTCACCAAAAAAGGTCCACTGTGAAAATGAAGAGCATTTACTTAACGTTGACCTTGAGTGCCAACAGGAAATCAAACACATATGGACAGCTGGGTGTAAAGTCTAAAGACGTTAACGTCACTGATGAGTGACACGTGGCTGCAAGTTGCCACCTCATTTCTGAACATGCCGGCTCAGTGTGCCAGTCTGACTCCTGCAGCCAAGTCTACAGAAAGAGGTGCTGATGACAATTCTTCCAGAGTGATCAGAAGCTGCGGCAATACTGTGACAAAATCCAATGCTGATGCCAATGCCACTAAGTCATGTCTACATTTTGAGGCTTTGCTCAAAGTCTAGGTGACAAACCCACTGATGACTGTGGAAACAGAGCTAGAGAATGAAGTGAGGAATGTAAAACACACACAAGACCCCAACAGAGGATGTGATTACTCTTCCATCCCTGGTCATATTGATACTCCAGCTGGAAGAGGCAGACATGATGCAGGAGGGAAAGGGCAAAATGGTATTTTCTTCTGGAGTTATAAGCTACAAATCAAGACATGGCAAATAATGTTAACCAGAAGAACAAAGAGACAAATTGAGACAATCCAAACCTAAACCTAAATAGAAGACGGCAATCCTCCACCGATACAAAACAAGTGTCACATCCACAAAACAGTTTAGCCCCGAGGAAGCAATAACTGTCCTGGATGGTCCTCTATTCACCAAATGTTTCCAAGGATTGAAGACAAGATCAGATCTAAATCATACAGTATCATTAACAGTGCTGATATGTGCGTGTACAGAATGCACTCATTCACACTTCCCCTCACCTGGATACTTGCAAAGTCTATAATACGGTCTCCCAACAGCTTGTTCTTGTTTAAAGTATCAACAAGTGTCAATAAGATCGATACCTAGAAAGATCACATTCAGTGCATATAAACACTCTTCAGTGTCTTTTCTCATTAGGAATAAATATTTAATACATTCCTGTACCGCAAGTTTACTTTATTTATGTGTATATATATATATATATATATATATATATATATATATATATATATATATATATATATATATATATATATATATATATATATATATATATATATATATATATATATATTCGAGTCCTATGTTTTAACTTGCACTCTCTGCTTCTCTGCTAATCCACACAATAAACATACTGTATTTGTTATTTACCATAGTCTTGTGTTTTAACAAGTTAATACCCAATGTGTTATACTCAGAGGTTATAAGTCATGTATGTGATCAATGTGGCAGCACAGTGCTGAAGACTTAAACTCTCACCAAGTCCATAATACTGCAGGCCACTTTGTTTTGTTCGATCGTAGCCAGTCTTGGCACTTTCCAGATTTTGAGAGGCAGTTTGGGTCAAAGTAAACTCAGTGGGAGCAGGTGAATAACTCCGTCTCGTGTTGCACAAAATAAGAAAGTGTTATTGGATCAGAATTCATGCATGTCATCTCAGCAAGCGGCTTGAATTGCTGTTAACTTTAGACACAGTGATCTACCCGGGGCTCTTCTTCTATGGTGAGACAGTTAAAACTTCAAATAGCGCTTTTAGACATGTGAAATCTACTGTAACTCTGAGCTAACAGCAGAGTTCTTTCTCATTGTTTATTTTTACTGGATGTTCTTTCTAAAAATGTTCACATATCTGCATTTTTCATTTTCTATAAACTAGTTAGGATCTTTCATAGAAACCTCTTCACTTTAAGTGTGAGTGTTGACACATAAGCAGAGAGGCAGGAAGTACATTTACTCAGATGTAATGTTGAAATACTTTACTAAAGCATTTCCCTTTTATGGTACTTTATACTTCTACTACTTTCAGAGGGACATGTTGTACTTTTTACTCACATTTATATGAAAGTTGTAGTTACTGTTGCTGATTAACACTTAACAACTTATGAAATATGATGCATTGTTTTAAACAACTCAAAAGTATATAAAGGGGTTACGACAGCTGCGTACACATTAATGCATAAGAAATAATAATCCAATAATGTTTTTTTAAAGCAAATAGTCAGAGGAGCCATTTTCCGTGTAATGAGTAATGTTATTTTAAAATGTCTACTTTTACTTTAAACATTTAAGTACTATGGAGCCACCGAAAGGGTCATGATGGACATTTTGCGTTGCCTTGCAATACATTTTGCTGAACCAGAAACAGTCGAAGGAGAGATGTTTATTATTATATATAATAATTATGCATTTACTGCTCATTGCTGGTTTGAAAAGGCCGAGCTCCGACAGTATAACTCCACCAGGCTGTGAGCACAGCTGCTCTGTCTGTCTGTGCTGTTGAAGCTGCGGCTACAGTAGATGTGGTCGTTGCTCGGACTGTGGCTGCAGTTGTGGTTATATCTATGGTGGCTACGGTAGCTGTATTGTGACTACACTTTGCTGCTCCTATTAACATCAGTCAAGAAAGAATCTTTAAAATAAACCGCTTTCCTTCTACCGTATCACCGCGCAGAAGGAAGCGTGCAGAAGGAAGCGTGCATCTACTCATGAAGGCGCTGTAGTGTTAGCTAGCTCAGAAGAACTCAGGAGAGCCTCTCGTCCATGAATAGACGCACGCTTCCCAACACAGTTTTGTAGAAAGAAAATAGTTCCTACATGAAACTTATCTTGCGTAACCGGGTCATGATTTCTGAAAAGAGAAATTGCTGTTGAGTTTTACGAATGTATTTTTGGGGCTTTGAGCACCACAAGCCAAGTGCCATCTAGAAGAAGCTGTGCAGTTAGTTTTAGACCAAATATAAACTAATGTGCCATAATCATAAGAACCAAAGCTCAGCCACAATCACAGCGACAGCCAAAGCTATTTCCTCCCATGGCTGAAGTCAGAATCACAGCTACAGTTAGTCAGAATCAGCCACTTATACACAGAGTGCTCAGTGCTGGTAGGTGTTGTTACCTTGTTCTCCGTTTCCAGTTTCAATGCTAAGCTAAGATAACCAGCGACTGTAGCTTCAATACCGCACAGACGTGAGAGTGGTATCGATCTTCCCATCTAACTCTCAAAAAAGCAAATAAACTTATCTATCATCGATAAATCAATCAATTGAATGGTCTATAAAATGTCAGAAAATAGTAAAAACATAACCATAAAAGGTTCTCCAAGTAGAAGGTGACGTCTTAAAGTGTCGTGTTTGTGAGACCTAAACCCAAAGATATTCAGTTCGATGTGATATAAAACAGAAAAATAGGAAATCTTCATATTTGAGAGGCTGAAAACCTACACCACTGTTAAGTAGTAAATATAACCATGAAAGTGAAATTACAGGAAATAACTTCTAAGTGTCAGAAATGTGAATACGTTTCAGTTATTTTCTGATGTGAACGTCTCATCGTTCCGTCTCTGCAGCAGTGATGTCGCCAAACAAAATCACATTCCCTCAACAAACAAGTGAGTTTTAGTTTCTTTATTTCTAAAGTGGAGCCAAAAGGCGGGTGTGGATCTCTCCCTCTTGCTCCATCAGTGCTCACCTATCCCTCCGTGCTCTCCTCTTGGCAGAACTAAACATTTACAAGCAGGTGTGGATCTGTGAGAAACTTTGACTGAGCGCAGATGGCAGGAAATTCCAGCGAAATGACAGTGAATCGGTCCAAACCACAAGACAGTGTGAGCAGAGCCCGTGAACCAGATACAGCGCGGCCAGCAGAAGCAGCAAGCAGCGCCTATGGACTCGACTTGGACTCTCCAGCCTGCCAGCGTCTTGAAATAGGAGCGGCTTCAAAAGGCGTCTGTTAAAACTCTTCTGCGATGGACTGAGTCTGGTGTGGTACTACTGACTGACTCCAACGTGTCTTTCAAAACAAATTTTGGGTGGTATTTGGTCCGTGAAACCTTGTGAAAATAGATTATGTTTTGCATCTAGCGGTTTTTATAGAGCTACGTTTGGTGAAACATCAGCATTTCTGCCAATAGATCAGGCAGGACTATATCAAGCAATACTTTCCAGCTCTGCATGCAGCACTCCTTCATATGATGTCATGGGAGAATTAATTTTACACAACTAGCAGACAGGGCTAAGTACCTAAAAGACTGGAATCAAAGTTTGTTTTCATCATTGAATATTAGCATGATAAGTAAACTACTGCTGTTGTCTGAGTACAGAGACTAAGAGCTTCTCCCTCCCCTCCTCTAAAGGTGAGTCTTGAGGTGAACTTTGAAGCGATCATGTCATTGGAAAGGTAGCAGCAAAAGAAGTCAAATCAGGCTACCAAAAGAGAAAAGATAGAGAGAAGTGAGACAGAAAACAGTAAGAGGAAAAGCTGCTTTTGACGTATTAAAAGGGGGAGGAGCCCCCACCGAGATATATATATATAATGTATAATGAATAATATGGTATTACCATTTATTGGGCTATTTTAGATTCATACATTATTATTATATACATATAGAATAATTTATTTAAAAACAAATGAAATGAAGCATTTGAATACTGTTTCGAAGCTTGGAAGCGTTCGGGTCCGCCCTGATATGAGACGCTGCTTTACAATAGCTTTGTAAAAAAAAAAGGACAGTGAAAGTTTTAGAGTCATATTCCAACTACATATGGGACTAGAAGGGAGGGAATGAAGCTGAGAGTGCAGTAAGGGGAAGAAAACGCATATTAAATTACTCAAAAATAAATAAATGCTGTAAACATACACTTGTTCCAGGTTAGGATTGTAACTTTTGCTAACAATTTTCTGTCTGAGCATCACTGAAAACTCACATTTTAGCTCCTATTTAACATTTCTCCCTGTGTTTCCAGCAGGGCCTCTGAATCCTTTGAAACACTCCTCTTTTATTTTTTTGTACTAAAACTTTGAAGTGTAAATTCAGATTTCCTCTGGGAGCAGATGAAACGAGGAAAACTATGTGAACTGTGCGTCTGCTTAGCAGATTCAGCGAGGAGTCATTAATCTTGACAGATCTCTTTAATTGAACTGCTCTATTTGTTATGCTTGTATGTTAGTTTTAGGTGGCTCCCAGGAATAATATTTAAACTTTATTGCAACTCCCCCCTCTACATGGTCCTCTCTTAAGTGTACACGTCCCAAAACTAACTCATGCAAAAACAGAACATTATGTTGCTACTGACTGGGACTACATTCACTTCAAATTTGACATAATAATATTATGATGCTTTAAGACTATTCCTCTTTGTTGCTGAGTTTCTATTTACCAATGTGCATGCTGTAGAACAGTTTGCTGCTGTTACACTGATTTAATCAAACTCTCTGCTCTCTTGCTGTTGCGCTGCTGCAACTCTGACCTCCCACCGAAGACCTCATGGGAAATAAACTAATTAGCTTTATTGTGTTATCCTTTACAAAAGCCTTGTGTATTCATCTACAAACTGTAAACAAAAAGACAACACAGCTTTACAAAGTAGGATGACTAGGCTGTCAAACTATCTTAGGAAGTGCAACTCTTCTTAAAGTTATGTTTCATATTTAAATTAAATTAAATGTGCACTACCAGCTCAGCCCCAAACAGCTGACAGACACAGTTAGTGACTGGCTGGTGAACATAGAGGAGCATTTAGCAGCTAAAGAGACAAATATTTCCCTCAAGAGTTGGTGGAAACCAGACCAGAATTAAAAAAATATATAATAAATATATATATATAATATATATATATATATATATATATATATATATATATATATATATATATATATAATATATAATATATATATAATATATAAATGATATTATAATATATAAAATGATATATATAATATATAATATGATATATCTAATATATAATATGATATATATAATATATAATATGATATATATATATATATAAAATATGATATATAATATATATACTATTATATATATATATATATATATATATTATATATATATATATATATATATATATATATATATTAATATAATATATATATATATATATATATATATATATATATTATATATATATATCTATCTATATATATATATATATATACGATAATATATATATATATATCCTAATATAATATATATCTATATATATAATATTATATATATATATTATATTATATAATATATATATATATGCGTTTGGGTGGAAAAGAGGGTAGCAAAACAATTACTTTGCACACATACAAAATCAGAAAAGTACACAATTGTACAATTTGACATTATGCGCTATGTCGCATTTCCCCAACAGTTTAAACACCTGTTTTGGTAGCTATACTTATCCAATGTTACCTTATTATCCTGCTGCTGTGGTGTTAGGTAATCCTCTCAAAGAGACATTTGGGATGCTGACAGTCTGTTCTTGACCAGGTAACGTTACCATCTCGTCCGCAAACACACGGGAAAGGTTAAAAGTCTCCTCTGACAAGCTAGCAGTTAGCCATTTAATCATAATTCATGTTGGTTAAATCTGAATTTTTTTTTTTACCAACGATTTGTTTTATAACACTATTCCGCGGCTGGTGAGCACCGGAGGGTTTAATCGCAAACTTTTCTTTAAAAAAGCAAACTTTTAAACGCGTACTGTGGAATATAATGCACATTGTCATGGTGACCGCAGTTACTTTCCAACTACGAACACGTGACTACAATGGTACGTCAACTAGCCAATAAGAATGCAGCGGGGGACAATTAGCGCTGGGCATGCGCAGTGTTCTCCCACACTAAAGGCACTTGACGTTGTGCGACATTTCGAGCCAAGCCCGTTTAAAAACAGTATTATATATTTTTTTATTTATCCTAGCAAAATGTCGCATTCATAAAAGTTAATTATATAGCAATTTATTTTTTCATAAATGCATCAATACATACAAATTATTCAGCACTCTACTAAGCCTTAAACACAATTGATAGGCTATATGCAAATTATGTTTTTCATGATTTAATTGATTTACCCCTTAACCCCTGGTACATTGTTTACTGTATATATCTATTGTTTGTTATTACAAAACCATAAAACAATTTGTAACTATTAGTCACAACCTTAAATTGTAGAATAATGATAAATAACAGCAGCAATTGAGGATTTTTTTATATGCCGTGCAATAATCCAGAACTACATTAATTTCTATGTTACTCGGTGCCATTAAAACTACATTTATTTTCAGCTGCCAGTAGGTTGCATTTGCCCCAAATTTCCTGTAGCTTCTCTCTACATACAGTATGTATAAACACACACACACATTAAGATATTGTAGTTTTATCTAAATAATATTTATGCAGTGGCTGTTTTTACGGTTTAATTTACACTAAAGGTTAAACTGTGCAACTGTTGCTGAACATAATGGATACCTTTATATTTCATACTAACATTTTGCTGCTAATACTTGTAAATGCAGGACTTTAACTTGTAATGTAATCATTTTACAATGTGGTATTGCTACTTTAATAAAAGATTGGAATATTTCTTTCACCACTGTCCAACGAATCATTCAAACGGGAAGATAATAAGTAGTTGCCTGCAACTACATATGGAATTGAAACTAAACCAAACAGATTATATTCATACACGCACATCTCTTTAATACATTTGTTTTCTATTCAAGTATTGGGGAATGACGCCAAGCTAGAATCTGGACTTTATAATCATCCTGTAGAGATAAAGTATGTATTAACTGGAACTTTTATAATCCTGCTAATTGACTGGACTGTGGTAAGAGGAAAAGCTCTAGGACTTTAAATAATTTCCTAAGTAAACATGATTTAAAAAGACATTGGCCTGCAGTTAATACACACCAGAAACAATGTTGAAACAGTTACCTCTGATACTCGCAGCGGGTCCTATTACCCAGCTGTGTCACCCTTGGGTGTTGCAAAAGAGCACGCACCTCTAAGCCAGGAATAATATTTCTGAAGCAAACCAAAATGAGCTCTGCTTGTAGGGCAATCACTGTTAATGTCCGTGAAAGGTATATAGGGACCGGGCAGCTGAGAAAAACAAGTGACGAATCATTTCATCAGCATACTATGAACACAGGCAGCAGCAGTTCAAACTCGCAGGTCGGATGTGACACATTTCAGACTGGAGGCTGTTTTTTTTCATGGTAACAAATATTTATGTAAGAGAAAGCAAATTTGTTTCTTGCCTAAAACTAATAACTCCCATACGATCGGACTTGTCTCTCAGTGACTTTGAACTCTTAATGAAATACATTAGGTCATCTTTGTAAACATGAGTATTAAAGAGGTATTAGTAAGTAAACTGGGACTTTAAATGACCTCTAATGGCTACCAGAGGGGATTGGAGTAATAAATAGCTTTCTTCCAAATATTGCTCAAATCTTAATCCAATTTACTCAAAGTAAACAAATGTTTTTTTGTCTCAACAGGTGTTTCCATCAGTTGGTTTTATGCAAGTAGTAAAAAGAGGCTGTAAAACAATTACATGATTAAAACAGCTTCAGTAACTCCCACTTTTCCCCAAGTGCTAAATTTGTTTCTTCTACATGTGGTGTTTCTAATTTACCGCCGTTTGTGTTTTTTAGTGTGGGGATTTCCTGGTGAAAGGAACAGTTTGGTAATAATTGTCTTTCCTGCCTTGAGTTAAATGAGAGGATTGATACCACTCGGATCTTTGTTCACTTAGTATTGCGCACCTCCTATAGGAGGGGATTAGCTTAGTTTAGCATAAAGACTATAAACAGTGCAAAACTGTTAGCTAACATGGCCGCAGTTAAAAGAAATATGCCTAGCAAGAGCTTTAAAGCTTATCTATTAACACTTTTGTATCTTCTTTGTTTAATACACTGAAATACAGTGTTGCAAGACGTAATCAGATCCTATATTCAAAATGTTACTTAAGTGAAACTACAGATGTATTATCAGCAAAATGTACTTAAAAGTATCAAAAGTAAAATAACTCATTATACAGAACGGCTCCTTTCAAAGTGTTGAATATTATATATCTCAGTTTTTATTACTAATGGATACATGTGAGAGCATTTTAATGTTGTAGTTCATCAATGTTGAGCCACTTTTAGATACTTTGTGTACTACTGGGTAGATTAATAGTATAGTATCATACCATGTGTTTTCTCATATAAGAAGTAACTAACTGTCAAATAAATGTAGTGGAGTAAAAAGTACAATATTTTCCCCTGAGATACATGGAGAAGAAATATAAAGTAGCATAAAATGGAAATACTCAAGTAAAGCACACACGTACTTTTCTGTAACAATTTCTTTAAGAGCAAAAGTTCCCAAAGTTCTCAAATTGTAATATTTACATTTCTGTTGGTGGACATCAGATTAAACAAACAAGATACAGTTGCTTCAAACAGAGGCAGGTTTCCCCCGTTCAAGTCTCCGTAGTACGAAGTGTGAACTGGAACCTGGAGAGGTGCCACTGCGCCTCCTGGGCACTGCCGAGGTGTCCTTGAGCAAGGCACTGGACCCCCACACTGCTCCCCAGGCGCTGTATAGTATCTCCCACTGCTCCTAATACTAGGATGGGTTAAATGCAGAGTCGAAATGTCCCTGTGTGTGCTGTTCTGTGTACATGTGTGACGATATAAAGTTGATTCGATTCAAATCTTCCCTTTCCATTAAGTACTAATATAAATGTCTTTGCCACATTCACACATGCAGTGGCAACTGGACAACATTAATTTAGTCGCTGAATGAATGATAAGTAATAACCTCACAACTTGTAGAATCAATGGATTCTGTTTTAAGGTTCATACTTTCACTTGTAATCTGAAGAAATATTTTGAAACGCTTGTTTACATTTTGAAAAGTCAGCATCCACTAAAATTGAAAAGCTTTTGTTATTTCATTCCTTGGTGTGAAATCCAGACGAACATACACTGCCAGGGCAAACAAATATTTTTGGGGCGAAACAAATCTTGGCTCGCTGCTGTCTCTCGCTCGTATAGCACCACGCTCCATCGGAGCACTTGAACAAACAATCTGAGCATCTGGTGAAACAATCATTGAGTATTGATCAACAACCTGATCAACCCCCCAAAAGGCATATTAAGGGGATTTTGTGCATTACGGAATAGTCCAACTCTTGTTTATTACCCTTTAATTGCCACATATATAAGAATAAATCAGGTAAATGATGAAATTAACAGTGATTCAGCACTTAGACACCTCTGTGCAATGGGAGCACTGGCAGAGAGGCCTGTGAGTATAAACCAGCACAAGCTCCATGTCAGTGATACCATGAGACTAATGATTAAAACAAGCCTCCTCATCTGTTTGGCTTCCAGAAAGCCAGATTTCCACCCCCTGCGCAGCACTTTTCATTCCAGCAACATTACATAAATCAATGCACTGCAGAGCAGTGGAAACGAAGAGTCCCACAAGTAATAAGAGGGAAAAAATATCCCATTTGGGTAAGAGTTCACTACAGTATAGAGCAGCATATCTATTAATTGTCTTCCTCAAATCCTTGTTGCACAATCAAAACAAGTTATTGTGTAATCCACGATACAATTAGACCTGATAATGACATTTCTTAGCAGCACTGTAGAATATGTTCCTCTATTTAGGGAAGTTTTTCCTCATGTATCATAACCTTTTGACATGTTAGTGGTTGTAAAGCTATTGCAAATCCACCAAACAATGGTTCATGTGCCAGCTGGAGTGACTTTGAATGTTTATAGGCAGCTGCCAACATTTACAGTGATGTAGCCTTTACTTCTTAATGCTTCTTAAATGTTTCCATTGTGCTCATTGTCAAAAGAGAACAAGTATATTTTGAGGTGATCTGACTGAACAGTAAAAACACATCTGCATTAAAACGTTTTCTAAAAACGTTTACATCTATACACAACATAAATCATGTATAACGTCTTCACTGACACTTCAAGTCTCCATGACAACACAGTTTCTAAAACTTTATACATTTAAAACACTTTATAAAGTACAGTTATGTAACATTTCTGATCTTACCGTTTTGCGTCCAGTCATAGTTCACACAGCTTGTTAGTAGGTCTTTGCCTCGCGCTGGCTGCACGCGGATTGTGCTTCCCACTGTCACAGCAGCGCTCTCTGCACCGCGAGCTCACTGTCTGCATCTGATTTGCTGCGCGCGCAAACGCACGCACGCACGCACGCACAGGCAAACCTTTTTTTGCGTGTGTCTTAAATAATAACAGAAGATGTATTGCAGCTAAATAAATTCACTTAATGAAAGTCTCTGTTTTTTTTTAACTAAAGTTTTTGCCTCCAAAATGTAGTGAAGTAAAACTATGAGAAAATGCACATAATCAAGTAAAGTCCGAAGCTTCAGTAAATGCACTTAATTCATTTTCACCACTAATAAACACAACTTCTGGGTTGCCAGGTTGTGTCTGATATTTATCCTCCTCCTGTGTCTTTACTTCCTCTGACCTTCTGGAAAGCAGCAACAGGGCATCACAATCTGTTTATTAACAATTTACTCACATTCACAACCACAGATTAGGAGTATTTAATCTTTTATTAATGATTTATTAACATTAATATTATATATATAATATTATAGATGACTTGCTAACGTTCAATGTTGGCTCTTTTTTTTGCGTTTTTCACTAAACCTTAATAACATTTATAACTGCAGTTTGAATGGTTTATTACCTTATAATAATAACTAACAACCTTTATAATTGCAAATGTTATGTCTTTAAAAAGAAACCTCTAAGGAGGAAGTAGCCCAACCTTGCAAAGGTTCTTGTTAATAATTACTTATAAGTGCTTTATAAAGCATTAGCCTAAATTATTTATTAAAGTCCCTCAATCCTGTTTTAAGATATATAAGAAGTTCAATTACTCCGTTTAAAATCCCATAACAATGAATGGGACTCATGCTCAATAGTTAGTTAGTTCTATTGTAATTTACAATACTATTAAGGACCTCACTGAGCAAAGTCCCAAATAGAAAGAGTTCATATGGTAAAAGACAGCCAGAGATGTATTTTAGGCATAGGCCATGGAGATATTCATAAACAAGCTCTATAAGCTTTATTCTCTGACATGAGACCTCAGGACTCGTGTGATGTGTTTAGTTTCTTCTGCCTTCATTCGCAGACCTGAGAAAAGACGGTTACAGTCATCTAACCTGCTGGGAATGAAAGCATGGATTAGTTCCTCAAATCCTGCCTGGACATGAATCCTCTGATTGTTGCTATGTTTCTAAAATGGTAGGATGTAGAGATGCAAAGGTTTCCAGAGCGTTAACTTACAGTCCTACTTCTTGAGCGCCAAACACATTTATTTTCTTCATTTTGTCTCCATTTATCTGGAGGAGTTTGGTCACTTTGAATGATTTTGTCGTGACCTAGGGGCTCCTCAGAGTTACTGCAGGGGGTCGCCAAATTATTGTTTGATAGTGTTTCTTTTAAATATTTAAATTTGTTTTAAACATGACTAAAAATACACATTACAGTAACTTGATTCTAACATATTATTAGCAAAGATAAATCGGCCTGATAGTGGATATTGAGCAAGACAGTAAACCTCATATTGCTCCAAATGTATGCGAAAAGATTGTAAGTGGCTTTAGACTAATGCATCTGCAAATCCCCAATAACATTGTGGATTGTAATTATTATTTCCAGTATCCCTGTGATTTTGCACACAGTGTGTTTGTGGTGCCGTATACTGACCGTATTCTGATTGTTGGCTGGCAGCATTTCCTATAGTATCTCTGTCAGCTAAGTATAATGCACACTGAGGTCAAAAATAAATGATTAATATTACCCTCATCACATTCATAAGCTGAAGCTCTATGATGTATGACAGCCTGTCAAACATCTGGCCCTCGGTTAAGATTGACATGAATACACACACACTTTTATCTGTTTATCTGATTACACATTGAAACTGCAAGTCAGACTTTGTATTTCTGATTCCCGAGATGATGCATAGATCTGTAAACAAGTCCTCTGGGACGGCGCTCCAAACAGAACCAGATGGGGCGAAAACAATTCACAAAAGAAAATATTCTCCATGAAAAATTGGGACATTGTCATCTCCTAACTATATGCAGAAAACAGCTGGTTTTAGTTGTGCAATCATTTCTCTTTCTGTCTCTCTCAATGAAGGCGTTCAGAAATATTAATACACCTTTTTTTACAGCAGACATTTTGACTTTTCATAGCAGGAAAAGCACAGGTGCTGCTTCCAGCATTAATAATGGCTCTGTTCTATTGAAGTGTTACAGTAAGCCCCGACAGCAAGCACAATACCAGGACTCTGGAACTGATCAATGGAGTTCAACCGTCATTCATTTTATTCTTTACACCTGTGCTTTTCCTCCTGTAACACGTCAACATGTCTACCATTTAAAAAAGGGAACACTATCATAACAGGGACAGCACAGGATTTAATTAATAACAGAAATAATGGCTGCATTACAGTAAGGTATGCCATAAGGTTTCAGGACCCTAGTTGGTGTTATGCATGCTGAATTAAAGGAACACTTCATGCAACTAAGTCACCATTTTATTACTTATAAATAAGTTGAAATGTGTGCTGTGAAAAAGGTGTGTTGTACAACACCTGTACACTAGATGTCCTCATCGAGTTTCCAGCCTCTCTTTGTATTTAGCCACCTGTCTGCACACATGTTGCTTATTTGCTCATTATTTCCTGCTGTGTGTTCACACAGCGGAGAGTTTTACTGCTGCCTCACCTTTTATGTTAAAATGTGTTACTTTTGTGTTTTCAGATAAGTTCATTTTGACAGGTCAACAAGAAAGAGAGGTGTTTGTGAGAGATAAGGTGACAACTTATCTGACAGAACTAGCATTTTATTCAAAGGTCCTGCACACCCACACAGGTGTTTTCAATGATCCTGGCTGATTAGAGGTCTCATGTTTAAATGAGATAATCAGACTCAATGCACTAATAATGATAAAGGTGTAAGTTGTCCCACTTTAAAACATCAGTGTGAGTGTACTGTGACGGTGTAAAAGCTTATTAAACTTAATTTTTCTGAAACTTCTTATCAGATGAGGACATTCACTGTCCCACTTGCTAGTAAACCAAAATCACACTGCACTGAGGACATACAAGAATAATCCGTATGAGTTTAAACTAAATGTCCTTTATTCTGACTGAGGTCTTCTTGTCACCACCATTCATCCGTTAAGTTCTTGTTTTGTAACCGTGAAGTTCATCAAACTATCTCCAGTGTCACACATACTTTATTTTGATAACAGCAGCGCCACCTGCTGACTGTCTGTGGTAACAGTAACAGTGATTTGTTGCTTTGCCAATCAATCACCATGAATCACCATGTTTATGGCTGGCACTGAAACTTTACACACGTGTGTGTGTGTGTTGTAAAATATTATATATTCTTATTTCTTTAAACCACTATCTTAAACGAGTTTTGTGACATTGATAATACTTAAATGGATATCATTTGTAAAAGTGTGTTAAATAATAAATACACTGTAATCAGACTTATACCTTTATGAAATGCAATTGTTTGTAGTAAAATATTATTGTGTTAAATATAAACCTGTGTTTAAATGTAATGCTGTAATCATTATTAGTGAATAGTGTATAGTAGTAGGCTATATTTACTATATAATCATTTACTGTATCGTACTATATAACACAATTACAGCACCATACTTCAAAACATATTTACAGTATCATACTATAAACACAGTTACAGTAGAGCTGTTTACTGTAAAGCATCATTACAGTAAAGATACTGTAAACAGTACAATATTTTTGCTTTTGTTGTAATCCACGGTGTATTATCCTTTATACTCTGGAATTAAACTTGTGTTAAAATAGAGACTGGCAGCAAAGAGTGAATTTTCAAAGCAACAATAAGTGCATCATTCAAAATAACCGGAAACAAATATTTTCTCTTATTATTGTACATAATTTAAAGGTCCTAGATGCAGGTGCCATATATAATCATCATCATCCGCTAGCTTATTATTGTTTATTATTACTGCCAAGAGAACTAAAACCAAGAAATAAAAATAAATTTTGACATCATTTGCCATAATTACTAATATTTGCAAACATTTGCTTGTTTTAAAAACAAAGGTAGAAGAACATTTAAAGATAAATAAAGGCAAAACAATTTAGGAGGCTTTGGTTTGGAGGCAGGACGGACTGATTTTCAAAGACAACAGGTGAGTATGTTTTAACTACCAGGCCACACCGGGGTGGGCAGTGGTGTTTAAAAGATAGCTCAGTTATAGACCCCGCCCCACCGCCGGACTGTTCTATGATCCAAATCCAGCAGCTCTCTCCTTTACTGCGCCATCGCCATCATAGCTCGGTAGTAAGAAGAAAGCTAACCCGCAGCTCAGAGCTTGTGTTCATAAAGGACGACCTAAAGTAACATATTTCACCGATTTTACCGAAAGCAAGACATTTTACCCGTAAAGGTCGTGGTGAGTATTTTGTTCACAGAATTTTTTTTTCCTTCCTTTTTGGATTTTTTGCAACGATGCTTTTTCTATTTTGCGAGTGGACAGAACGTAATGTGCTGCTAGCGAGGTAGCTAGCTAGGCTAACTCGGACACTCACCCCTCTCCCTCTCGTAAAACACGAACCCTGGTTGTGGTTTTTAAGAAACACGACGCTTTGGATGCATCTTAGCTACCGTTGCGTCCATTTTTCGCAAGTGTGTGTAGCTTTGCTTTCGTAGCGTTTATTGTGAAGACTTTTCTTTGACGGGACTGATTTGTTTTTGGCACGCTTCTCCAACGGCTAAGTTAGCACTGCTAGCTAAGTTAGCATTGCTAGCTAAGTTAGCACTGCTAGCTAACAGCGTCAGAGGCTCCTTTTTTTTTTGGTTTTATAGTCGCGGTTCATCCTGATCAATGATTTGATTACAGATTTTATCAGAATTTTGCAGGTTTTGTTTTTTGCAAGCAGAGGAACTGGTCTGATGTCTTTGTATTTTTTAATGCTTTGCGATTTGTGGTTGGCTAGCCGGCCTTGAGCTCCCGAAGCTAGCGCAGGGTGTCCCGGTGAAGCCTGGTGGTGGCGCTGTCGGGCTCCAGGCGGTGTGTTGTGGATTGTTTTTACTTTTCAGACTCAGTTTGGTTTTTTTTTGGAGTAGATTTTCCCCCTCGTGCTTTTTCCCTCTTTTTGATGAGATGGTGATTTTTCTGCTTTTTGGAAGTGGACTTCCAGTGACCTCAGTTTTGTTGCATAACGTTACAAATACACATTTTATTAATTAAACGTTTGTTGATCTGAATGAGTATTATGGCTGTTTATGTTCACATTCACCCCTAGGCCGCAGGTACACTCATACACCCCCATAGCCTTCTCATTAGAGACATAAACCAATGAATAAATTAGTGTTTACATTTGGTGGAAAATACTAATAATAGATTAAAAACACATGGTGGTCATATTCTGCATCCCATGATCACATTACTGAGTGCTGATAATAAGATCTATTTGCTACTTTCTAAATATATTCTACTTGTATTCTATACTTGTTGAAGCTCAACTCTTGTGTGTTAATAATAATTACTCATGTTTACCGTGTCATATGTATAGTTTTGATATGTTCCTGTTATTGGAAGTTAATTCCCAACTTGTTTAATATAATTAGTGAAACTAATATCCCTTCATGTTAAAGGAGTATGACATAAATGGGTCAGCCCATGTTTTAGTATTATAAATAGATAAAACTCCATTGAATGAGGTTGTTTACCGTAATGCTTGTCAAGCCACCGCAGTTGTTTTATTAGACTCGACACTTCGGTGATGTTTTGTCTAAACATGAAAATGCCTTTGATAAATTCAGATTAGATCCTAAGAGAGGACATTAAGATTTTTAAGGTCTATTTATACACAAGTGGGTCCTCTTCTGACACTAAAAGGGCTTCACCTACACCGCTTTATATAGTAAAAAGTGCTGCTCTCGAATGCAATCATACATGTATGTAGGGCCGACCTGATGAACATTTAGCTTCATGGTTTTGTGAGGTTCAGATTTGTTTCTCTTTTGGATGTGTACTGTACACAGCCTTTGCTTGATGGTGTTGGATATCACACTTAAATATGCACCAGGGGGTTTGGGGTGAGGTCCCAAAGTGGCTAGCTGTAATGGGATTTTCTTGGAGACTCGTACGTCCATTTTTTTGTTTGTTTTTTAAGTGTGTTTGCCTCGTCACTTTCTCATGTACACACTCCAACCAGGTAAGACTTGGCACGAGATAACTGCTAAGCCTGACTGAGGTGTGTTTTCTGTCACCTCAGTAAATATCGTGAGGGGCGAAGGTCGAGACACCAGCCCAAACTGACCCCAGCCCACAGTGTCAAACCTCAGACGACAGCCCTGCACACAGACGCTATGGAGTGAGTGATGAACGTTCGACCCCCCTGTCAGCCCGGGGTGGGGGAGGGTTACTGTTGATGCCTCTACTGTTTTCATGTTTGCTGCATCAGGACTCTTTCCATCTATGAATTCACACAAGGCTGTGGGCGTCATTGAGTACTCGCGTCCTCCCTTGTGTCTATTTGAATAATAGAAACTCGCCCTGTTATGCAGATAATGAGAGCAGGTGACTGCACCTGAAGCGAACAAATTAGACCCCAGTGACTATAAACAAGTTCAGTATCGTTTACAAATGGGGATCTTTTTGTTCTGTGGGAAATCATTACAAAGAGCACGATGTCAGATGTCTTGGTGGTGTAAATGCTGCCCTCTACTGGACATGATGGTGCATTACAGCTGAGTGAACATGTTCCTGCTGAGGGAAATAAAGTAGTTGTCTGCTTCCTACTTCACATCATGTTCACCTGACTAATACCAGAAACAAAATCACCCCCCCCCCCCCTCCTAATTTAATACTGTATAAAAGCACTAGCAGACTTTAAAGCGTTCAAACACTACCACCCACCTCTAAACCTCAAACTCTAAAAGTATGTTTACTTCACAGCTTTGGAAATTTCGACTGGCTGGCACATGTAACTTTGACGAGCCCCAAGTACCGCCGTAAGCCCTCTTTTAATATGTGTAAACCTGTTTCTGTCTCTCGGGTGGAGGATGATTAGCAAACTCAGATGTTGAAGCAATGAGAAGTGTCGTTCCTTACAAAAACACTTGTGCTTTAAACATGCGGTCCTTGGAAATCCTTGAAGGTTTGCAGATTTGGGGAGTAAAACTTTATCAATATTCTTAACTTTTCTCCTTCCTCTGCGCAACACATGGCTGCCTATTGTCATATGTTGCTCCAAGTCTGACATGAACCAGCCAAGCTCTCTTAAAATACCTTGACTCTAACGTCCAGTAGCTGGAACAAAGCTTTTCAATCATGCTAATGTTTAACAGCTCAATTACTTTGTGACTTAAAGGTTTGTATGCTACTGTTAGCGTTTAGTTCTTGGTAAATGCAGCAGTGTACCTTTTCTTTTGTTGAGGACTAAAATTCATTGAGCAAACGTCCTGATTCACGGTCACACAGCTGGGGGGCTCTGCAGTATTTGCCCCCGGGACAGCAGGAGCAGTTCAGAGGAGTCACTGTGTCTCATTCTGCCTCTAACTCTGGGCCTCGTGTGTGTCTGTGTGTCTTCCTGCTTAGTCGTTCACCCACCACCGCCGCCAGCCTCTTGGCCAGCAGCAACGTCACCAACAAGACCGACCAGCGCTCCCTCAACTCACGGGTCTTCATCGGAAACCTCAACACCCTGCTGGTCACCAAGGCCGACGTGGAGGCCATCTTCTCCAAATACGGGAAGGTCGTAGGCTGCTCTGTCCACAAGGGATACGCCTTCGTCCAGTTCGTCAACGAGAGGACTGCTCGATCTGCCGTCGACGGGGAGGACGGCAGGATGATTGTTGGGCAAGTACTTGGTAAGGAAATGAGGGATGGACGCTTGACTTCTTGTGTATCTCTCAGGTCTGCAGCTATGAACTCCTGTGGGGTTAAAGATCCAGACAAGTTATTAGACTAAACAATTCTGCTTTGAATCCAATTACCCAGTAAATTCTTAAAATGTCATCTCTCACACTTAATAATACAGAATCTAGGAATGAGTCTTCACAAGCTAAAGATGTCTCCTACAGTGCTTCACTGAACTTCCCTTACACGTGGGTCATTTGAACTAGATGTAACGTGACGATACTCTTAAACTCAGATTTAAAGTGAGCACAAACTCCTTCAGCAGATGATGTTGAGTGTAAACCTCTGCACATGCATCATTCTGCTCAAGAGGAAATAACAATAAGCACAATACAAACATATTCTCAGTAACTTGTGACAGTTATAGGGAGCGGCTCTGAAGTCGTCTGCATCTTTCACATCGTCTGTTTCTTTGTTTGTTTCGCAGACATCAACCTGGCCGGAGAACCCAAACCACACAGGTCAAAAACCACCAAACGCTCAGCTGGAGACATGTACAGGTCTTTCACAATGATGCTTATACCAACAACGTTACAGCTGTTGCGTTGGGATTTTCTAGGGAAGATGCCACATGTGAAGTTAGCTGTAAAGACTAAAAGTATTTGAGATGAATGTAAAAGCTCAGATTTGAAAGCTGACCTGAGAAGACAAAACTCCACCGTCATGTTTCCTCACACGGACTTTTGTTTTTCCTCCTGAACAGCAGTTCCTCGTTTGAACTCGACTACGACTTCCAGAGGGATTATTACGACAGGTGAGTCAAAATGTTTCCAGTTCGGACAGAAACGGAATGAAAGATCTGCACCAGACGGTTAATTTGTCTTAAATCTTGTGTTTGATACCAGAATGTACTCGTATCCATCCCGCGTCCCCGCTCCCCCGCCCCCCTTGTCGCGAGCCGTGATCCCGTCCAAGCGCCCGCGGGTCAGCCTGAGCGGCGGAAGCAGCCGGCGAACCAAGAGCAGCTTCTCCTCCTCCAAGAGCAGCCAGAGGACTTCCTCGTCCAAAACAAGTAAGATTACCTGGAGCTTTCTTCTTCAGCGGTGTTCACTTCCTGACTTCTAAAGATGACGACTCAAAAACTGATCAACAAATAGTGAAAATAAACTTTACTTGACGTCCTAGTTTTTACTAATTTGTAACAGTCCCACCTGGACGTCTTTCTCCCGCCGTTTTCTCTGCAGTGAAAGTTGACGAGCTGCAGACCATCAAGCGGGAGTTAACTCAAATCAAAAGCAAAGTGGACAACCTGCTGGACAGTCTGGACTGCATGGAGAAGGACCACGGCAAGAAGTCTGGTAGGCGGGGAAACTGTTTTAATAACGAGCGCCTGACTCCTTCGATCGATACGTTTCTGTTGGTTCCACGATTTCACTCTGATTTCTGAATTTCCTGGCAGCAGCTAAGAGTTTAAAAACGGAGCCAGGCGAGGTGACGTCACCGCCGCACCCAAGCAACAAGAAGGACGACGGGCTAAAGAGAGAGCGAGAGATCCAGGAGATGAACGACTCAGACGAGGAGGATGACGAGGAAGAGGAGGAGGAGGGAGACCTGCTGGAGGAGGATGAGGTGCCAGTGTTTTATTTAGTTTTTTTTGACGCCATTGTGGAAGTGCCTTAAACCTGCATTCTCTCTAATGTCCAGCAGGGGGCGACGCCACGGGATAAACATGTTCCTGATGAGTTTAGTCTCAATCTCTAGTTTCAAGTCTTCTTCAAGCTGTTCATTTAGTAAATGATGTTCCCATCTACAGTAAATGAAACAATAAAGCAGCGTATGCTTTAGGGCGGGGCTACGTTGTGATTGACAGGTCGCTCTCACAGTGGCCTGATGCAGAGGCTGCAGCGATCAATAAAAGTTCTCCGGCATTACCTCGATCTGTTTTCAAACTATGCCGCGTTGTTTGTTCTCTTTTACTGACTGACTTTTTAAAAGTTGATAAAGATAATAAGTAATTATATTTGTTTTTCTTCTAAATTGTAGTTAAAATAAATAGTTTGTTGTTCAGTAAAGAGATAAATGGGACTTTATGCATAAATTAGTGCTTTTTGTCAGGGATAAAATAATGTAAATGTTTTAATCGGGCTATATTAAGTTAGTTAGTCGCAGCTCTAGTATAATTGCATAATCCTAAATGTAAACACTATTTTTAAAACGTTGACCTTGGATGTTAAGCTCAACATATTCCTGTAATCACATCTCATCCCTAACGTCCTCTTCCAACCTGCAGGTGAAGAGTCAAGAGAGGGAGGACGAAGACGATGACGAGGAGGAGGAAGGAGAGCACGTGGAAGGTGACGATGATGCCGACAGTATCAACGGTGAAGAGGACTCGTAGGCACGGACCGCACCGACGCATGCAGCGTACACACAGCTTCCAGTAGGAACTCGGACTCCTGTTTTAACACGTGTTGTAGATACGAAAAGCAAACGGGTGCACACACACACACACACACACACTCTCACACACACACACACGAGCATGGTGCACACACTCTGTTGTCCCTTAAGTCGACTTTTGTTTTTGTTTATTTTGTCCAGTGTTGCTGTAACAGGAATAACTAGCTGTCAGATTCAGTTTGTGTGTTTACTGCGTCGGTACTTGAAGAAGGAAACACGGACTGATGTTCTCAGAGACGACAGCTCGACGGACATGTCTTAATGCGAGGACAACAATTCAGCTACGAAAGATTGTTTTTAAGTTCAATGTGTTTGGTTTCCTCATCGGCGAGTTTGTTCCACCTTGCGTGTCTGTATGTTAATGTCAGTTTTTTATACTATTCAGTTTCAGTTTAACTGTAAAGGAATAAATTGCAATAAAATATTAAAATGGAAAGAGCTTCTGACTTTGTGTTTCTCGCCCCACAGAAAGTTTACAGGGATCCTTTTTAAACTTAATGCCTAAAGTCCCAAACGCCTCGAGCTGGTTTAATATTTGTTTTAATATTTCTCTCCAACTGTCATTTGTAAGCGTTGTTTGCAGACACTTAGTCCACAGTACTCGCACGTACAGCAATGAGCGGATCTTTTTATTTTGTCGATGTGAATTAGACGAAGGTATTAAACACACTTCATGATTAGAATATGGTACGGAGTCTTTGTTGGTGGGAGTTCTGTTTGTGAGCGTGTCAGGGAAGCGTAGGTATGTGTGAGGAGACATTAATGAATGGGTGAATAGTTGGTACACATAAAAAGTTTAATACATAAAGAAACAAGACAATGCATTGAGCTAGTTATTGCCTTCATTTCAGGCGTGTTCACTTTCAGTTTGACCTCCAAACTAATGAGTAGATACTACAATCATCCGGCTGCGTAATAAGTAAGTTAAATAAATATAAAGGTCGGACTGTGCCATGAAACAAAACCGAAGAGCGTGCGTTCTGCATCCTTTTAGGTCACAGCGACTCGCTGAGAATAACAATCCCTTTCCAACCATACATTCCCTATTTCACGATTTAAATTGTGACGCTTCAGCTGATTCTTTTTGTCTTAAGAGGAATCGTGAAGTGTTTGAGTTTTATTTTAAATTCAGTAAGTGAATTAATTGTTAGTTGCAGCCCTAAAGTCAAGTTAAAAAAAGGTATTTAAAGAAAATATATTATTTCATTCATTTCCAGCTGGAGTTTCAGGTAAAAACAGTGCAAAATTAACGTCAAACAGTAAAAATATTTTATACAAAGCTTCAGTTTCCTTCGTCTTCACTGTATCCATCTTCCTCCTCTCAGGCTCTCAGCATGACGCACAGTGCGAGGACACTCAGCAGCAGCACAGCTGGAAACAGACGAGTGCAGTTTGAAATAAAACATGTGACAAAACTAAACAAGGACGATGTTGATGAAGATTTTAAAACTCATTTTTGCAATATTTTGAGACCCACAGAGGAAATTCAATTAATATCCATAATGAGTACCAAATAAAAGAAAAGGATATTATAGGACATGTAATAAAGTGTTGATCCCCGACTGGAGCTTCTGGAAACTTGAAACTAAAGTGCAAAATATAAAACAGCAGTGTGTGGTTTACCGTGAGGCTGGACAGCTCCACTGTCGTTGGGCGTGGTTGTGCCCATAGTGGTTGCCGTGGTGTTTGCTGCCATAGTGGTGTTTGCTGCCGTGGTGGGTGCTGCCGTGGTGGGTGCTGCCGTGGTGGGTGCTGCCGTGGTGGGTGCTGCCGTGGTGGGGACGTTGCTGACCGGTTGGGTGAGGTTCAGAAGACCGCTGTTCCGGTTGTCGAAGGCACCGAAAACACCTGAACAATCACACGAGGGGGACAGAGCAGTGGGGGGTTAGACAGAAAACACAGTAAAATGCATTAAATACTTAATTTACAGTTGAAATTTAATGTGAATCAGTATCAGTTCAAAGACGAAGCCGTAAATCTGTCCTTAAAAGTGTCTAAGCTTAAAAATCTGTAATGATAATATATATATATTTTTATTAATGCCAACAGGGTGAAAACTAATTTTCTTGGTGTTTATTTGATAATTTCTTGTCCTCTCATACCACTCTTTTTGTTAGTACATTAAATGTATATATTATGTAATACCATCCTCATACTTTACTTAAGCAAAAGTACTAATACCACACTGTAAAACATAATCTATTACAAGTACAAGTTACACGTCCTAAATAGATAAATGTACTTTATTAATCCCAAATTAAGAAATGTTTGTGTTACAGCAGCAGTAAAAAAAACATCACTGTAAATACTTAATATTTTATATATATATATATATATATATAAATATATGTATATAAATATATATGTATATAAATATGTAAATATATATAAATATATATATGTATATAAATATAAATATGTAAATATATATAAATATATATATATGTATATAAATATATATAAATATATTTGTAAATATATATATATATATATATTTATATATATATTTACATATATATATTTTATATATATGTATCACTTACTTCCATTCAAACTTCCGACCCCGAGGAGCACGGAGAGGGTGGTGTCGGTCACGTTTGGGATGTCGAACTCACACTTGATCACACTTCCGTTCACCACGCCACGGATTTCTCTCACTATCTGGAAAATGTAAAGTAAAAGTAAAAGATTAAAAATACAAATTAAATCTTTAAGATCAACATCTAATATATTTACACACAGAAATCATTTTCAATAAACAAATGTTTGGTGACTGCTCTGTCTCTGAGGACGTAAAGGATCATTTCGTAGCTTTTTATACTTTTAATTAAAGTACATTGAACGCATCTCACCCTCTCAGTGGGGGTGAGCTCATTGTCGGTGTTGTTGTTCTGCCTGGTCCGGAACAAGAACGACCCGTTGTTTTGAGCGCAGATGAAAAGCATGGTGGTGCCCTGAGGAAAGCAAGTGTAGTAAAGAGTTAGCTTCCTTAAAGTAAAGACAATGACATAAGTCATACATCATCTTTGTTAAGCCTGGAAATACACAGAGAAAGTTTCCTGCTCGTCTTGTTTTGTCTTTAAAGTGAGGGATTAAAAAGTGTCATTTTAAACGTGCACACTTATCCATGATAAACGTTTATCTTTTATCTTTCGGGGGACGAATGCAAGTTCATTACCAAATGTTCAAATACCATTGTACAACCACAAGTTGTAGTTTAAATGTAAGAAACATTACATGTTGAGTTTCAGCAGGTGAAACATGGAAGAATGATTATTAATATAAATCATTGCACTATCCAGTAATAAGACGGCAGTTTAGTACAATAGAAACACTGCCCCTGAGTATTCAGGGAGTTCTTATCAACTAAATAAATATTGAATCAAGTCGATAAGTGTCACATGGTGTTATTTAACAGGATTTGGCGAGGCGCTCATGAGTTCACGGTGAACTATATCAGTAGAAAGTATAAATAAAGGAGCTTGAACAAGGATGTTGCATCACAATAGCTGTCGGACAACTTATTTACATTGTGTTGGCTGTTAGAGGAAAAGGTTTTGACTTCTCTATGAAACTAAACTCATGCGGGGAAGATAATACGACTCTCTTCTGGAAACCAGAGTCCATTTCCAGGCGCTTACTTGTTTCGTTGTTTGTATAAAGTCTCATATTTGGAAGACTTTCCTGTGACATGAGATACAATGTTTGTGTCCTGCCCAGTTTGGTTTTGTGTGTGTTACCTCTGTGGCATTCAGAGTGAGTCCCAGTGCGATGTATCCCGTGGAGTTTCCTCTCAGTTCGACGGACAGTTCAGTGCCGCTGGGAGCCTGGGAGCTGGTCGTCACAGATGTAAACAGACAGTTGGTGTTTCCAGCAGGATCACAGCCATCTGGTGTCGCCACACACAGTTTAGTGTCTCCGCACCCGTCACGAGTGATGTTCACCTGGCAGACACACACAGATAAACACATTTTAGGGTTTAAATGATGTGCACCTGCTCTCAGTGGACTCAATTCAGCCAGGAGGAGAAGTTTTGTAATAAAACTAAAGCTGATAAACTGGAAATCTGCACTTTTTCTGCCATCTAAAGCAGTGAGAGGTCATTTAAACAGTCACTACTTCTTGCTGATTCTGCATTGTGTTTGTTTGTAAGGCTGCTTCTTGGAAAAGTCCAAAAGCGTCCAGCGTGCCAGAGGATACCACACTATACAGATCCGATTGGAAATGTAAAGAAAATTGGTCCTTAAACAAACACAATAGTTATGTTTCAAGTACAAAGCAGGTGTTGAGATGATCTGACACTGAGAGTGAAAGAAATCCAAACCTCTGTATTATTGGAAAATGACAAATGAGCCGTTCCCTGGACGTCCGGCGACACATAAACCACCAGCGCAGCGACCAACAGGATCAACCCTCGAGACATGTTCTATCAGGAAAGACACATAAAGGGACAAAGAGTTAGAAATGTTCATTCAAAAGTCTGATTTGAGAGCCGGCGAGTTTAAATCTTAATAAATCCTAGAAGTATTACAAGTACAAGTACAAATGTTTACTCATGATTATATGATTGTAATTCTGAGAAAACACATTTTGTTCAGTGAAAAGGTGGTGAATTATACAAATACAGATAATAAGATTATAATCTATAGTATGAATAAATTAATGGAGTTATGCATAGAGCTATTATATTCGCATATATTAAAGTCGATAAAGTAGTAATGGAAATGAATATTAGTTTTCCTAAGAGACTTACCTGAGCTGTAAAAGTCAAAGTTGAGTAACAGGAAAGTTTCTGCTCCTCTGTGTGTGTTTGCTCTCTGCAGGAAGGATTTAAACGAGCGGCGCTGATGCTTACTGGAGGTGATGCAGGAGGAGAGGCTTTTCTGCAGCATCCTGGGGAGGGCGTGGCCCTCAGCTGACTGCATGGAAGGTGTGCGATCCAGGAAGCAAACAAGCCTCATCATTGTTGAGAGGAAATACATTTCTGGTTTGCCGAGCAGTGTCTGACTCATGCTGGAGTTTATTGTATGTCAACAAACCTACAACTTACAACTCCTGACATCCTTATTTATAAAGCTTTTCTTGGTGCTCTGCCACAATACCTAAGGATCTACATTAGTCGGAAATGTAGTGGACCGTATCGGCTTCGCTCCGAGGACTTGTTTCTTTTAACTGTCCCAGAAGTCCACTCTATAAACCTGCATTGTTATGCGGATGATACCCAATTATATCTATCAATTAAACCAGACGAAACCAATCAATTGGCTAAACTTCAAGCATGCCTTAAGGACATAAAAACGTGGATGTCCTGCAACTTCTTGATGTTAAACACAGACACAACTGAAGTTATTATACTTGGCCCTAAACGCCTCCAAAACGCATTTTCTAATGACATAGAAGCTCTGGATGGCATTAACTTGGCCTCCAGCACCACTGTAAGGAATCTTGGCGTCATCTTTGATCAGGATCTGTCGTTTAACTCCCACATAAAACAAATCTCAAGGACTGCCTTCTGTCATCTACGTAACATTTCAAAAATAAGACACATCCTGTCTCAAAATGATGCAGAAACACTAGTCCATGCATTTGTTACTTCAAGGCTGGATTACTGCAACTCATTGTTATCAGGTTGTCCCAAAAGGTCGCTTAAGACTCTTCAGTTGATCCAAAATGCAGCGGCACGTGTATTGACTAGAACAAGGAAACGGGATCATATTACTCCTGTATTAGCTGCTCTGCACTGGCTCCCGGTAAAATACAGAATAGAATTCAAAATCCTTCTCCTGACTTACAAATCAATTAATGTTCAGGCTCCAGCATATCTTAAAGATCTCATAGTACCTTATAAACCAACTAGAGCATTGCGCTCCCAGACTGCAGGGTTACTTGTGGTTCCTAGAGTCTCTAAGAGTACAATGGGAGCCAGAGCCTTCAGCTATCAAGCTCCTCTCCAGTGGAACCAGCTTCCAGTTTGTGTTCGGGAGGCAGACACACTCTCCACATTTAAGAGTAGGTTAAAGACTTTCCTTTTTGATAAAGCTTATAGTTAGGGCTGGCTCAGGTTTGCCCTGGATCAGCCCGTAGTTATGCTGCTATAGGCTTAGACTGCCGGGGGACACCTCCCTGCTCTCCTCCTTCTCTTCCTCTCTCCTCCCCTCCCTCTCTTCTTCTCCCTCTCTATCTGTATGATTTTATGTAAATGTATGTTACTAACTCACCATCCGGGGTATCATCCCCGGAGTGTCTGTCTCTCATGTGGCAGGTTGCCACTGATAAAGTTTACGTCAGGATCAGGAATCGTGGCTGCGCCTGCTGCGCCTGCTGCGCCTGCTGCGCCTGCTGCGCCTGCTGCGCCCGCTGCGCCCGCTGCGCCCGCTGCGCCCGCTGCGCACGCTACGCCTGCTGCGCCTGCTGCCCTGGTCCTGCTGGACACCGGGAAGCCTTTTTGACATTTTCCTGGATTTATCCAAACTTTCTCTTTTTCAACACAACATCATTTCTGTCAAATGTTGTATTTGTACTATGTTGTTTATCCTGTACACACGACATCTATTACAATCTGTCCGTCCTGGGAGAGGGATCCCTCCTCAGTCTCTCCCTGAGGTTTATAACATTTTTCCCCCTTTAATTATGGGGTTTCTTTTAGGAAGTTTTTCCTTGTGCGATGCGAGGGTGTAAGGACAGAGGGTCTGAGGACAGAGGGTCTAAGGACAGAGGGTCTAAGAACAGAGGGTGTAAGGACAGAGGGTCTGAGGACAGAGGGTCTAAGGACAGAGGGTCTAAGGACAGAGGGTCTGAGGACAGAGGGTCTAAGAACAGAGGGTCTAAGGACAGAGGGTCTGAGGACAGAGGGTCTAAGGACAGAGGGTCTGAGGACAGAGGGTCTAAGGACAGAGGGTCTGAGGACAGAGGGTCTGAGGACAGAGGGTCTAAGGACAGAGGATCTAAGGACAGAGGGTCTGAGGACAGAGGGTCTAAGGACAGAGGGTCTGAGGACAGAGGGTCTGAGGACAGAGGGTGTAAGGACAGAGGGTCTGAGGACAGAGGGTCTAAGGACAGAGGGTCTAAGAACAGAGGGTGTAAGGACAGAGGGTCTGAGGACAGAGGGTCTAAGGACAGAGGGTCTAAGGACAGAGGGTCTGAGGACAGAGGGTCTAAGAACAGAGGGTCTAAGGACAGAGGGTCTGAGGACAGAGGGTCTAAGGACAGAGGGTCTGAGGACAGAGGGTCTAAGGACAGAGGGTCTGAGGACAGAGGGTCTGAGGACAGAGGGTCTAAGGACAGAGGATCTAAGGACAGAGGGTCTGAGGACAGAGGGTCTAAGGACAGAGGGTCTGAGGACAGAGGGTCTGAGGACAGAGGGTCTAAGGACAGAGGGTCTGAGGACAGAGGGTCTAAGGACAGAGGGTCTGAGGACAGAGGGTCTAAGGACAGAGGGTCTAAGGACAGAGGGTCTGAGGACAGAGGGTCTGAGGACAGAGGGTCTAAGGACAGAGGGTCTGAGGACAGAGGGTCTGAGGACAGAGGGTCTAAGGACAGAGGGTCTGAGGAGTTACTTGCTGTTTCTAAACATGTTTTCTCAACAGTTTACTGGATTATCTGCACACTTTGAGTATAAAGTCAGTGATTTTAGGTGCTTTTCTTTTTTAGGTGTATAAAGGTAAAGTTTATTTGTATAGACGATGAAACAGAGACAATTTAAAGTGCTTTTCATTAAAGAAATGAGATAAAATGAAATAGGATACAAAAATAGACATTAAATAAAGCGATGGTGCAGTTACAGTGAGAGAGTGAGAGCAGAATTAAAAAGTAGAGAATGCAGGATTATAGTTTGCAGTATTTCACAATAACTCTCCTTCAACTTAAATCCGGTTTTTGAGCACTTTGTTCACATTCATTTGTTTATTGTAGCTCAAACTGAAATAGGAACCGTCGTTGCACAACAGAAGAAAGTGTCTTTGACGTCATGTCACTGTTTACGAGAAGACAGAAACACGACTGTCGAGTGTCATTATGCCAAGTAAAGTTCAGATGCAAGTCAAAAGCACATTCCTGTTCGATTCGTATCACACGTTCATCCTCAGTTTCCAGTTAACGGACGTTTGATTTGTTTCCTGAAGTTGTTGGGGATAATCATTAAGCACTTAATAAAAGTAATGTTACTTTATGTTCAGCCAGAAGCTTAAAGATGGACGAGGTTCATTGTGCAGGACAC